>NC_045441.1:16643680-16670378 GCF_002776525.5 Piliocolobus tephrosceles | reverse complement strand
AACAGAGTCTTGCTCTGTCACCCAGGCTGGAGTGCACTGGCACAATCTTGGCTCACTGTGACCTCCGCCTCCTGGGTTTGAGCGACTCTCCTGCCTCAGTCTCCTAAGTAGCTGGGATTACAGGCACCTGCCACTGTGCCTGGCTAATTTTTATATTTTCAGTAGACACAGAGTTTCAACATGTTGGCCAGGCTGGTTTTGAACTCCTGACCTCAGGTGATCTGCCCACCTCAGCCTCCCGAAGTGCTGGGATTATAAGTGTGAGCCACTGCACCTGGCCTTTTTTTTTTTTTTTTTGATACAGGGTTTTGTTTTGTCATCCAGGCTAGAGTGCAGTGGTTGCAATCATAGCTCACTGCAACCTCAACTTCCTGGGCTCAAGCAATCCTCCTACCTCAGCCTTCCCAGTAGGTGGGACCACATGTATCAGTCACCACACCAGACTAATTTTTACAGATTCTTCTTTTTTTTTTTTTTTTTTTGTAGAGATGGGGGACTTGCTATGTTGCCCAGGCTTGTCTCAAATTCTTGGGCTCAAGGAATCCTCCTACTTCAGCCTCCTACAGTGCTGGGATTATAGGCATGAGCCACCACACCCAGCCAGAATTTTCTCTTTAGGATGTGCACTTACTGTCAGTCCAGGGCATTTTCTGGTGCTTTCTGAGATTTGTCCCCTTAGGGCCTTCTTGTTACCCTTAGTGCTTTCACTCTTCACTTCCATCACTTGAATTTCAATTCAATCTCAGCCAATTTGTGGGCCCTGTCTTAGTCCATTTGTGTTGCTATAAAGGAATATCTGGCCAGGTACAGTGGCTCATTTCTATAATCCTAACACTTTGGGAGGCTGAGGTGGTAGGATTGCTTGAGACCAGGAGTTTGAGACCAACCTGGGCAACAGGGTGAGGCCCCCATGTCTAGTAAAAATGAAAAACTTAGCTGGGCATAGAGGCATAAATCCTTGTAGTCCTAGCTACTCAGGAGACTGAGGCAGAAGGGTCTCTTGAGCCCAGGAGTTGGAGGCTGCAGTGAGCTATGATTGCAACAATGTACTACTACCTGGGCAACAGAGCAAGACCCTGTCGCTAAAAAAACTTGAAAAAAAAAAAAAAAGGAATAACTGAGGCTAGGTAAATTATAAAAAGAAGAAGTTTGTTTGACTCACAATTCTATAGGCTATACAAGGAGCATGGTGCCAGCATCTGCTTCTGAGGAGGGCCTCAGGAAGTTTCCATGAGGGGGAATGTGTGCTGATCACATGGTGAGAAAGGAAGCCAGAGAGAGAGAAGGAGGAGTTGACAGGTTCTTTTCAACAACCAATTCTAGCAGGAGCTAAGAGTGATAACTCTTGAATGAATGGCTCCAAGCCATTCATGATGGCTCTTTCCCCAGGACACCATGACCTCTCCCAAGGCCCCACCTCCAACACTGGGGATCAATTTTCAATTTTCAACATGAGATTTGGAGGTGACAAACCAAACCCTATTCAACCCCAGCAGGCCCCTTCCATGTACTTTGAAATCTGGAAGATGTCTATCTCTAAGTTCCGCAGAAGCAATGATTTGTGTGTGTATTAGTTCGTTTTCACACTGCTGTAAAGATACTACCCAAGACAGGGTAATTTATAAAGGAAAGAGGTTTAACTGACTGACAGTTCCACATGACTGGGGAGGTCTCAGGAAACTTACAATCATGGCAGAAGGAGAAGCAGGCACTTCTTCACAAGGCAGCAGGAGAGAGGGTGTGAGAAGACAAGGTCAAACACTTACAGAACCATCAGATCTCGTGAGAATTCACTCAGTATCACAAAAACAGCATGAGGGAAACTTCCCCCATGATACAATCACCATACACCTGATACAAGGACCATCAGGTCCTGTCCATAATTACATAATTGTAATTATGGGGATTACAATTCAAGGTGAGATTTGGGTGGGGACACAAAACCAAACCGTATCAGTGTGGTTTATAATTCTCCTTTTGCTTACGTGTGATTTCTAGGGTGAAAAGAGGGTAAAATGAGGTAAAGGGGAAAAGGCTACTTATTTATGTAGCCATGTTCACACCAAAAGTCTTGCTTCTTTTTTCTTTTTCTTTGAGATGGAGTCTTGCTGTGTCACCCAGGCTAGAGTGCAGTGGTGTGATCTCGGCTTACTGCAACCTCTGCCGCCCAGGTTCAAGCAATTATCCTGCCTCAGCCTCCCGAGTAGCTAGGATTATAGGTGTTTGTCATCGCACCCGGCTAATTTTTGTATTTTTAGGAGAGAAGGGGTTAATCAGTGTTGCCCAGGCTGGTCTTGAACTCCTGGCCTCAAGTGATCCACCCACCTCGACCTCCCAAAGTGCTGGGATTACAGGCGTAAGCCACGGCGTCCAGCTAAGTCTTGCTTCTTAAATCAAGAAGGCCATGTAGGGTTGGTATTTTCTTGCAGCACAATTGTTTGGTAGAATTTAAAGCCTGGTGTGTTTAATTGTAAGCACAGAAAATTGCTTTATGAAATAGAGATTTCTCTCAGGCCAGGGACAACGTATCTCTCAGGATACTTGGGACAGTGTTATTTTTAGGGATAATAGTACTTTCAGTACCTACCAATTCAGGATACCTTTCTCAGGAATCCAGAAAAGGTGTTTTCACAAGGCAATTAGCAAAGTTGTGTAATTTACACCTGCAGGCTCTCAGAGTGGCTATCTGTCTGATTGGTTTTCATCTGGAGCTGGAGAATGGCTAGAGTTCTGGACATCCTACTGTGTTGTCAAAACAACCCTGGGTTATATCACAAAGGGGGCTTTCATACATTGCTGATAGGATTGTAAATTAGTACAAGATTTCTGAAGGGAATCTGGCAATGTGTATCAAGAAACAACAACAAAAAATTATACCCTTTGACCCAGTAAGTCTATTTTTAGGAATTCAGCTTAAGGATATAATCAGAGTCACAGACCAAGATCAATGCCAGAAGATGATTATATAAAAAATGGGAAACTGCTTAAATATTCAAGGATATTAGTTAAATCGCGGTGCATTCATACAATAGACTTGGAGTCATTCATTAAAATAATCATTCTGTTAACATTTAGTGATGTGGGAAAATGCTGATGATATTGTTTTTAGGGTAGATTATAAAAATCTACATACCATGCGGTCTTAGTTACGTAAAATTTACAAAAAAATCAACTAGAAAGAAATACATCAAGCATTAATAATGACTATTTTCAGTTATGAAACTATAGAATTATACTTATTTATTCTCTATATTTTGCTATATTTTGAAGTTTTTCTACAATGAACATGTCTAATGTATTTTAATTGTCTTTTTATTTTTAATTTAATTTATTTAGGTAATGCGTTCCTATGGGACAAAATCCAAAAGGTATAAAGATATATAGTGAAAAGTTTATTGTCAGCCAGGTGCAGTGGCTCACATCTGTAATCTCAGCACTTCGGGAGACTGAGGTGGGCGGATCACTTGAGCCTAGGAGTTCGAGACCAGCCTGGCCAACATGGTGAAACCCTGTTTTTCTCAAAAATACAAAAATCAGCTGGATGTGGTGGTGGGCTCCTGTAATCCTAGTTACGTGGGTGACTGAGGCAGGAGAATCCCTTGAATCTGAGAGGTGGAGGATGCAGTGAGCCAAAATTGTGCCACTGCACTCCAGCCTGAGTGACAGAGCAATACTCTGTCTCAAAAAAAAAAAAAAAAAAAAAGTTTATTGCTACATCTATCTTCCACACATCCAGTCATTCATCTATTCATCAATTGGCTATTTATTCTCCTTGGAAACAACTAATATTACTAATATAATGGGTGTACTTCCAAAGATATTCTATGCGTATCCAAGCAAAAAATCCTACAAGTATATCTTCTTTTTCTCTTCCTTATTTATATAAATAGTAGCCTACCTATATGCATGTCATTTTGTTCATTTAAAAAAAAGACAATATGTTTTGGTAGTAATGCCATATAAGGACATACAGAGATTCCTATGGTTTAGGAATTGTTCCATTCTTTGGGGGTATCTTAATTTATTTAAAGCAACACTTAAGCTGTTTTCAATCTTTTTTTGTTGTTGTTATAAAGAACGCTGTGATGAATAGCCTTGAACATAGGTCATTCCAATCATATATAACTTTTTAAAAATTTTTTATTTTTAGTAGAGACAGGGTTTCACCATGTTGGCCAGGCTGGTCTCAAACTTCTGACCTCAAATGATACACCTGCCTTGGCCTCCTAAAGTTCTGGGATTACAGGCGTGAGCTACCAAGCCCAGCCCCCACATATATGACTTTTATCATTCGTAACAGCTGATTATGACTGTCAACAAGACCTAAGAGGTGGCTTGCCCAAAAGGCAAGATCTTGGTGTTCATGTCCAGTGTGTTAGATGCACTGTCGATTGTAACAGAGCTGGGATGGGCAGGAGAGACAGGGAGGAAGGAAGCCCCTTCATAGCTGAGATATATGTAAGATGTGTCCTACAAACAACATTAGTTAGGCTTATTCCCCAAATAGCAGTTAATCCATTTGAGGAACACCTGTCTAGCTAACTTACATCCATAGACCATTCCCTTTAACAATCCTTGTTGATAGTCCACTTTTGCTATTTCACACCTATATGGGGCTTACCTTTTTGTTTTTTTTTTTCGGAGATGGAGTCTTGATCTGTCCCCAGGCTGGAGTGCGGTGGTGCGATCTTGGCTCATGGCAATCTCTGCCTCCTGGGTTCAAGCGATTCTTCTGCCTCAGCCTCCTGAGTAGCTGGGACTACAAGGGCGTGCCACTACACCTGGCTAATTTTTGTATTTTTAATAGAGACGGGGTTTCACCATGTTGGCCAGGAGGGTCTCGATCTCGTGACCTCGTGATCTGCCTGCCTCGGCCTCCCAAAGTGCTGGGATTACAGGCGTGAGCCACTGTGCCTGGCCGGGGCTTACCATTTTTTTAAATATTAATTTTTAAAGACAAGGTCTCACTCTGTCACTCAGGCTGGAGCATCATCATAGCTCACTGCAGCCTCAAACTCCTGGACTCAAGTGATCCTCCCTGCTTGGCCTCTCTAGTGGCTGGAAATACAGATGCAAGTCACCACGTACAGCTAACTTCTAAATTTTTTTAGTTAAAGGGTCTTGCTCTGCTGCCCAAGCTGGTCTCGAACTTCTGGTCTCAAGCAATCCTCCTGCCTCAGCCTCCCAAAGTGCTGGGGTTATAGGCAGGAGCCACGGTGTCCGGCCTACAAGTTTTTAAGATACTTCTGCAAACTTTACTTCATTTGACTCATGTGGTTACCCTATGGGATAGGGTAGGGTATTGAATAGCCCCATTTCATGGGTGAGGACAATTAGCAAGTACCCGGTTTCCTATTTGGCTATGATCCCAGTGTAGACTAGAGCCAGTTCTCTCAAGTTCAGGTCTCTAGTCTCTTTGTTTCTTCTTGCCTCCTGATCAAGATGTACATTACAACTTTAACCTTCGCAACTTCATTGTTTTGACAACCATTTATAGCAAAGACAACTCATTTACTTACCGGGGGCAATATTTCACTACCAGCTTTTCTTGCAGGTTTTACCAGGATGTCACACTGCTTAAAAACGAGACCTTCTGTGTTTGATTTCTTCATTGAGATGGGACGGCTCTGGTGGGCTATTTCCGACTAAAAATATTGCAGCTGTTCTCGTTGGCATTGACTTGGGGGCTTCTGTCTCCAATTTATTTCAGTGTTGGAACAGACCCAGGGCTGTTTTCTGAGGAAAATCTTGGCCCTGCATTGAGCTACTCACTTCGCTTATCTCAAGCTTATATCCTTGTAGGGCTCTTTAATTTATAGACGAGGATGTCAAACATGCTGTGTGCTTTGCTGGCTGTTAAAGCATAAAGATCATCCCTTCATCAGCAGTGTGGAGTGTCTTTAATCCAGGTCCTTGTTGGAGGGCAAAACCCTAAATTCGTTGCTGCTTATTATTATTATTTTTTAACAGAGACAGGTTCTCACTCTGTCACCCTGGCCAGAGTGTGGTTGGTGGTATAGATCATAGCTCATTTCAACCTCGAACTCCTGGGCTCAAGCCATCTTCCCACTTCAGCCACCGGAGTAGCTAGGATTACAGGCGTGCACCATCATGCCCAGTTAATATTTTTTTGTATTTATTTTTAGACACAGGATCTTGCTATGTTGCCCAGGCTAGTCTCAAACTCCTGGCCTCAAGTGATCCTTCCACCTTGGCCTCCCAGAGCACTAGGCTTACATGTATGAGCCACTCTGCCTGGAGGCTGCTGAATTCTTAACCAACACTCAGCAAAACCTCAGTTTTCTGTTGTGATAGTTTACATATCTCGTAGTGCCATCTAGAACACTTTTCCATCCTTCAAAAGTCAAGCTTAAATATTTGATGTAGTCATTGACTCAATCAACAAATAGATACAGGCTGGGCACCGTGGCTCATGCCTGGAATCCCAGCACTTTGGGAGGCTGAGGTGGGTGGGTCACCTGAGGTCAGCAGTTCAAGATCAGCCTGGCCAACATGGCGAAACCCCATCTCTACTAAAAAATACAAAAATTACCCAGGTGTGGTGGCGGGTACCTGTAGTACCAGCTACTTGGGAGGCTGAGACAGGGAAAATTCCTTGAACCCGGGAGGTGGAGGTTGCAGTGAGCTGAGGTCGCACCACTGCTCTCCAGCCTGGGTGACAGATTGAGACTCCATCTCAAAAACCAAAACCAAAACCAAAACAAAAACAAAAACAAATAGATACAGAACACTTACCCTGTACTAAGAACTAGTTTACATGTTGGGAACACAGCAGTGAGCAAGACAAAGTTCTTACTCTCAAAGCGTTTATATTCTATTTAGAGGGGAGAGATAGACCTTAAACAAATAAACAAGTAAATATATAGTATGTCAGATAATGATAAATGCTATAAAGTTATGGCACTTCAAGGGAAAGAAAATAAAAAGTGTGTATGTGTGTGTCCGCGTGTGTGTGTGTACATGTGTGTGTGCGTGTGTGTGTGTTTGTGTGTGTGTGTGTCTGTGTGTATGCCATTTCATATTGGTGAGCCCAGGAAGGCTTCATAATCAGAGGAGATTGACATAGGCCTGAAGGAGTTGAGAGTGGGTGCCACTTAGATACGGGAGAAAGGAGCACACTAAACCTCTGCTATGACACTGGCCCCTCTGCCATGGGAGACGTGGAGGTCTGGAGGCTTAACTGTGCTTCTCATCTTGGAGAACAGTAAGTTTGCTCTAGTGAACAAGTTAAACTGGCTGGAACAGAACAAGCAAGGGAAAATGGGAAGGGTTGTAATAAAAAAGGTAACGGGGTCAGACACGGTAACTCATGCCTGTCATCCCAGCATTTTGGGAAGTTGAGGTGGGTGGATCTCCTGAAATCAGGAGTTCGAGGCCACTCTGGCAAACATGGTGAAACCCTGTCTCTACTAAAAATACAAAAATTAGCCAGGCCTAGTGGTGGACACCTGTAATCCCAGCTACTCGCAAGGCTGAGGCAGGAGAATTGCTTGAACCCAGGAGGCGGAGGTTGCAGTGAGCTGAGATGGCGCCGTTGTACTCCAGCCTTGGCAACAGAGTGAGACTCCATCTCAAAAAGAAAAAAGGAAAAAGAAAGGTAATGGTGGTGTAGGTGATACACCTAGAATCTGTAGGTGTATTAGTCAGGGTTCTCTGGAGAAACAGAACCAATAGGAGACACACACGCGCACGCACACACACACACACAGAATTGACCATCAAGCAACATGGGTTTGACATGGGTCCACCTACATGTGCATCTTGTTCCACTTCTGCCACCCTGAGACAGCAAGACCAATGCATTCTCTTCCTCCTCTCCCTCAGCCTCCTCAGTGCGAAGATGATGGGGATGAGGATAAAACCTTTACGATGATCCACTTCTTCTTAATGGATAATAAATAGATTTTCTCCTCCTTATAATTTTCTTAATAATATTTTCTTTAGCTCACGTTATTGTAAGAATACAGTATGTAATATGATATACAAATTATGTGTTAATTGACTATGTTATGAGTAAGACTTCTGGTCAATAGCAGGTTATTAATAGTGAAGTTTTGGGGGAGTCAAAAGTTATAGACAGATTTTTGGGCTGGGCGCGGTGGCTCACACCTGTGATCCCAGCACTTTGGCAGGCTGAGGCAGGAGGATTACTTGAGGTTAGCAGTTTGAGACCAGCTTGCCTAATATGGTCGAAACCCCATCTCTACCAAAAAATACAAAAATTAGCATGGTAGCATGCATCTGTAGTCCCAGCTACTCAGGAGGCTGAGACAGGAGAATTGCTTGAACCTGGGAGGTGGAAGTTGCAGTGAGCTGAGATAGCACCACTGCACTCCAGCCTGGGTGACAGTGAAACCCTGTTTTTTAAAAAAAAACAAAAAAAAAACTTATAGGCAGAGTTTTGACTGTGCAGGGAGTTGAACATCCTAACCCTTGCATTGTTCAAGGGTCAGCTCTGTATATATGTATGAAGGTGTGTGTATATATATATATAAATATATATAAAATAAATATTATATATATAAAAATATATATAAAATAAATATTATATATAAATAAATATATATAAAATAAATATTATATATATATATATAAATAAAGAGAGAGAGAGAAGGAGACAGAGGTTGATAAAGGTATTTATCATGTGGAATTTGCTCATGTGATTATGAAGGCTAAGAAATGCCAACATCTACAATTGTCAAGCAGGAGACTCAGGAGAGCTGATGGTGTAAGTTCCATTCTGAGAGTGGCAGGCTCAAGTCCCCAGAAGACCCAATGTTTCAGTTTGAGCATGAATGAAGGAAAGGACTGATGTCCCAGCTCATGCAGTCAGGCAGGAAGAATTCCTTCTGAGTCAGCCTTTTCGTCTATTCAGGTCTTCAGTTGACTGCAGGAGGCCCATGTACATTAGGGAGGGCAATTTGCTTGACTCAGTTTGCCAGTGCAAACGTTCATCTCATGTGGAACCACCCTCACGAGCACACCTAGATTAATGTTTGACCGAATGTCTGGGCACCACGAGACCCAGTCGAGTTAACCTGAAGTTAAACTTCGCAGGAGACGATAGTAGTCGTTCTGGTGTTTACTTGGAGTGACATGGAGAGCTACTGGAGAGTTTCAAATGGAGGAGATACGAGCAAGTTCTAGCAACATCCCTGGCTGCTGTGCTGAGAATAGATTGTAGGTGATAGAACAGGGAAAGGGCAGATGTTAGGGCAGGGAGACAAGTTAGGAGGCAACTGAAATAATCTAAGTAAGAAACTTGTACTAGAATGTTACTGGTGGGGATCGTGTAGAAAGATCCTGGCTCTAGACACATTTTTTAGTTTTTGAGACGGAGTCTTGCTCTGTCACCCAGGCTGGAGCGCAGTGGTGCAATCTCGACTCACTGCAACCTCTGCCTCATGGATTCAAGCAATTCTCCTGCCTCAGCCTTCTGAGTAGCTGGGATTACAAGCACCCACCACCAGCCCTGGATAATTTTTATATTTTTAGTAGATACTGGGTTTCACCATGTTGGCCAGGCTGGTCTCGAACCCCTGACCTCAAGTGATCCACCTGCCTCGGCCTCCCAAAGTGCTAGGATTACAGGCGTAATTACTCTGTACTAAAAACCAGTTTACATGTTGGGAACACAGCACCTGGCCTCTAGACACATTTTTAAGACAGAACCTCTGGGACCACACAGGGCTTTGTTCATAATTTTGTGATGGCGCCTTTCAGTTTGGACTGCAGTTGTTTACTTGTTTGTCTCCTACATTAATTGCCTTTCTATTAATCTTTGTAATAATAGCCACATAATTATAACGGCTAACATTATTGGACTGTGTCAGGGACCGAACTTGATGCTGTATATATACAGTTTCATTTGATTCTCACATCAACCCTCTGGACATACTATTATTGCAATTTTCTATAGGAGGTTCATAAAGTCTGGAGATATGGGTACTACTATTTTATATTTTTATTTATTTATTTTGGAAACAGGGCCTGGCTCTGTTGCGACGGCTGGAGTGCAGGGATTCAATCATAGCTTACTGCAACCTCAAACTCTCAAGCTCAAGTGATCCTCCCACCTCAATCTCCCAAGTAGCTGGGCCCACAGACATGCACCATCATGCCCTGTTGACTATTTTTATTTTTATTTTGTAAAGATGGGGTTTTGCTACATTTTCCAGAGTGGAGATCTATATTTTTAAGATGGAAGATATCCTTGATGATATATTGTATATTTGCCTCCGTTTCAGATTTACAGACACAAGGAGGTTCAGAAACTTGGCTAGGATCTCACACCAATAAATGCCTAGCACTGTGTTTAGTACCTAGCAGGTATTGAGTGAGTGGCATTCATCCCTTCATAAGTAATTATGGTACCCACCCTGTGCCAGACATACGAGGACTGGGAGAGAACATTGAAAAGATAGTCAAAGCTGCTTCCTTCATGAAACGTCCATCGTGAAACCCCCAAGTATGTCATTCTGATTCAATGGCATACTTGGGGGCCAATGAGTGCCCACTGAATGGAAGAATTGAAAAAATCCTTGGAGCAGTTAGTAGGGACAGGATAGATGAGAATCTTGAATGCCCAGGTGAGAAGCTTTATTTGGATAAGAAATTGCAATGCTTGTAGTTGGGTAAAGGCAAGAAGACCTCTGGGAAGCGGAACAACACAGGACAGTGTCTTCCCAGTGAATCCACTATTTCTTCCCCCTCATTCCTCTACGGTGCAATCACAGAAAAGCACTGGCCTGATTGAAAACCCTGCTCCTTCTTCTTGATGCTTCGCCAACAGGATGCCTCCTCAGTTGGACTTCAAAGCAAGTGGCTGATCAGCAAGAGGAGTCGCCCCCAGAGCTGGGAGAGTGTGTTGACTCTGCTGCTGCTGTTTAGAGGAGATATTCATTGGCAAGCAGCTGTGGTTTGCAGCTGAGCATGTGGCTAGGAGTGGGGTAGTCCAGATTTCACCCAAGTGCCCCTAATGAGCCTGCAGCTGCTTCCAACGCTGCCTCCCTGTCCCTGTCCCATTCCCCGGCCTGCTCTGCCACCTCCATGACAATCTGCTCTGTACACAAGGCAGCGTTCATCTCTCCAGCTATGGGGTGCAGGAGGGACCAGAATCAGCTAACCCTTTCTGGTGTAAGGTCATCCACTGGCACAATAACCCAAGCAAGGTAGTGAGTAACACAGGAAACTCGCAGAGTCATCAGCTGTCCTGAAACTTGGTAATGGCTCTATACTAAAAGGCATAAAATGAAAACAGCCTTAATTTATTTGTTAGAGTCAGGGTCTCACTGTGTCACCCAGGCTGGAGTACAGTGGCTTTCGTGATCATAGCTCACTGCGGCTCTGAACTCCTGTGTGATGGTTAATACTGAGTGTCTGCTTGATTGGACTGAGGGATACAAAGTATTAATCCTGGGTGTGTCTGTGAGGGTGTTGCCAAAAGAGACTAACATTTGAGTCAGTGGACTGGGAAAGGCAGACCCACCCTTAACCCAGTGGGTACCATCTAATAGTTGCCAGCAAATATAAAGCAGGCAGAAAAATGTGAAAAGAAGAGAATGGTCTAGACTCTTAGCCTACCTCTTTCTCCTGTGCTGGATGCTTCCTGCCCTTGAACATTGGACTCCAAGTTCTTCAGTTTTGGGACTCAGACTGGCTCTCATTGCTCCTCAGCTTGCAGACATATATATATCCTATTGGTTATGTCCCTGTAGAGAATCCTGACTAATACATCCTGGCTTCAAGTGATCCTCCAGTCTTGGCCTCTCAAAACGTTGGAATTACAGGTGTTAGCCACCATGCCCAGTCCCAAACAGCCTTTATGCAGCAAATTTAATTGTAAAGTAAGGCACAATCAGCTGGTGACATTTACTATTTTGAGGAAGATCCAAGCTGTGGGTTGCACTGAATACTAGGATTGTAAAGACCTGGGTTCTTGCGTTGGTTCTTCTAGGAGCTGGATGACACTTTGTAAATCACTTGACTGTATTGAGCTGTAGTTTCTCATTAGTAAAATGAAGGAATCAGAACAAATAATAACCACCATTACCACCACCATCACCACCACCATTATGTTTATGATGTGCCAAGTGTTTCCCATGTATTAGCTGCAGGAGTATCAACTATCTCTATTTCAGGTTTTTCCTTCCTCCTCATTTTAGAAGAACCTTTTCTCCCCCAGTGAAATCTTACATGTAACCAAAAATTAAAATCGAACTGGACTGGATGCAGTGGCTCACGCTTGTAATACCAGCCTCTGGGAGACTGAGGTAGGAGAATCACTTAAGGCCAGGAGTTTGACACCAGCCTGGGCAGCATAGTGAGACCCCTGTCTCCACCAAAATATATATATATATATGAACCGGGCATACTGGTGCACACCTGTTGTCCTGGCTACTTGGGAGGCTGAGGTGGGAGGATTGCTTCAGTCTAGGAGTTCAAGGCTGCAGTGAGCTATGATGACACCACTGCACCAGCCTGGGCAATAGAGCAAGATTCTATATCTAAAAAACTAATCAAACAACAACAAAAAAGGGAATCAGCTGTCCCTTACAGAGACATGTATATGGGAAGGTTTATATACTGCTGGTGGAAATGTAAATTAGTTCAGTCACTGTGGAAAGTAGATGGGAGATTTCTCAAAGAACTTAGAACAGAACTACAATTTGACCCAGCAATTCCATTACTGGGTCTCTACCCAAAGGAACATAAATTTTTCTGTTATACCACAAAGACACATACACCCATCTGTTCATCGCAGCACTACTCATAATAGAAAAAACAAAGAATCAACCTAAATGCCCATCAATGATGGACTGGATAGAGAAAATATAGTCCATATACACCATGGAATACTATGCAGCCATCAAAAAGAACAAGATCATATTCTTTGCAGCAGCATGGATGGAGCTGCACGCCATTATCCTGAACAAATTAATGCAGCAACAGAAAACCAAATGTCACCTGTTCTCACTTATAAGTGAGAGCTAAATGTTGAGTACACATGAATACAGAGAAGGGAACAACAGACACCAGGGCCTACTTGAGGGTAGGAGGAGGGTGGGAATGGAAAAACTACCTATCGAATACTGTATATGCTGTTCTTGCATTGCTCGAAAGAAATTCTTAAGAGTGGGTAATTTATGAAGAAAAGAGGTTTAATTTGCTCACAGTTCTGCAGGCTGTGCAGGAAGCATAGCTCTGGCATCATCTTCTGAGGAGACCTCAGGAAGCTTCCAATCATGGTGGGAAGTGGAGGGGGAGTAGGCATCTCACATGGCAGAGTGAGAGCAAGGGAGAGAGTGGGGCAGGGGAAGTCCCGCATAGTTTTCAATAACCAGGTCTCAGGAGAACTCACTCACTATGGTGAGACTAGCAACAAGCCATGAGGGATCTGCCCCTGTGATGCAAACACCTCCTGCCAGGCCCCACCTCCAGCAATGGGAATGACATTTCAACATGAGATTTAGACACATCCAAACTATATCAGGCACTATGCTTATTTCTGGGTGATGAAATAATCTGTACACCAAACCTTCCTTACATGCAATTTTCATATAACAAACCTGCACAGGTATCCTTGAATGTAAAATAAAAGTTGGAAAGAAGAAAACACAGACACACACACACACAGACACACACACACACACAGAACTACTTTGTTTGAAGCAAAAACAGGGGACAGGACCTCCACCCATTTCAGTCATTCAGCCTCCCCTCCTTCCCTGAAGCATCTCCACCCCTGGCTACAGCTAGAAGACCACTGGTAGGGAGTGTATTCTATTCCTATTACTGCTTCTAAGAAATTGCCACAAACTTGGTGACTTAAAACAACATGAATCTGTTCTCTTAGAGTCCTGCAAGCCAGAAGTATCAAACAAGTTTTGCCGGGCTAAAGTCAAGGTATTGGCAGGACCAGCTCCTTCTGGAAGGTCTAGGAGTGAATTCATTTTCCTGCTTTTCCCAGCTGCTGGGATCCACCTGCACTATTTGGCTCATGGCCCCTTCTTCACACCACTTCAGCCCCTTGCTTGTGTCCTCACGGCTCCTGCTCCTCTTCTGTAAGTCAGATCTCCCCCAGACTCCCTCCAGTAAAAAAGACACTTGTGATTACATTAGACCCACCCAGATATCTAGTGTAATCCCCTATCTCAGGATCCTGAACTTAGTCACATCTTTAGGCCAAGTATTGTGGCTCACATCTGTAATCTCAGCATCTTGGGAGGCCGAGGTTGGTGGATCACTTGAGATCAGAAGTTAGAGACCATTCTGGCCAACATGGTGAAACCCCGTCTCCACTAAAAATACAAAATTAGTTGGGTGTGGTGGCAGGAGCCTGTAATCCCAGCTACTAGGGAGGTTGAGGCAGGAAGTTGGCTTGGACATGGGAGATGGCAGTTGCAGTGAGTCATGATCGCACCACTGCACTCCAGCCTGGATGATAGAGTGATACTTGATCTCAAAAAAACAAACGAAACAAACCAAAACAAACAGATAAACAAAAAACCGACTACATGTTCAAAGCTCCTTTTGCTATGAAAAGTAACATTCACAGATTCCAGGGATTAGGAAGGGGAGATCTTTTGGGGCCATTATTCAGCCTACCACAGTGAGTATCTGAGTCACTTCAGCTCCTTTAGCTCTTTCCCAAAGTCAGAATTTGGCACATAGACTCACACCAACAATATGCACTTATGTATTCTTTTAAAATATTTTTATTTTATTTTTTCTAGACACAGATTCTCACTCCATTGCCCAGGATGGAGTGCAGTGACACCATCTTGGCTCAGTGCAGCCTTGATCTCCTGGACTCAAGCAATTCTCCTGCCTCAGTCTCTTGAGTAGCCAGGATAACAGGTAGGTATCATCTTACCCAGCTGATTTTTAATTATTCTTTGTAGAGATGGGGTCTTTCTATATTGTCCAGGCTGGTCTCATATTCCTTGTCTCAAGTGGTCCCCCAACCTCAGCCTCCTGAGTAGCAGGGACTACAGGTATGCACCACCATGCCCAACTAGTTAATTCATTTTTTGTAGAGATAAGGACTGGCCATTTTGCCCAGGCTGGTCTCGAACTCCTGGCCTCAAGCGATTCTCCTCCTTCAGTCTCTTGAATAGCTGGTGCACTTGTGTATGGACGGATTCTTTCCAAAGTTTTTTTTTGTCCTGATCTGCCCTCTATTCTGATCATCCCTCTACTATGGCAGCAAAGTAGATTGGGCAGGGTTTGTTCTCTGAATCTTAGCGTGGTGAAGCATGAAGCTAGCTCCATGGTAAGATCCCCGCACTCCTCTGTCAGCCCACACTAAGCGTGTCTTTGATCATTGCTGCAATGTCAATAACAATTATTTCTCCCTTCATGATTAGCACCACTTGAGCTAGGTCTAAATGATATCAAAACAGCCAGTCAATTTGGTCAATTTACTCAGTCTGTCAATTTAGTAGAAAATAAAGAAATCTATGAAATTAGTGGTTGGAATGAATTGACAGGTTGTCTCATGGATTTAGTTGAGTCTGAAAACTGTATAGGCAGCTCCAGAGATGAGTCACACCATCCTAAAGGGCCACTCTACAATCATGGTGATGAAAACAACACCCTTTCTCCAAATTTTCGGGGATGATAACTATTTCAAGCATTTCACAATCATGAAATCATGATCTAATTTTATTGTACCAACATCCCGAGGCAGTTAGGACCATTGAAACAGGGAAGCTAGGTAAGAAATTTGGGGTGTGCATGGTGGTGTGCACCTGTAATCCCAGCCCTTTAGGAGGCTGAAGTGGGAGGTTTGACTGAGCCCAGGAGGTGGAGGCTGCAGGGAGCTATCATCACACCACTGCACTCCAGCCTGGGCAACAGGGCACAACCCTGTCTCTGGAAAGAAGGGAGGGAAGGAAGGAAGGAAAGAAGGAAGGAAGGAAGGAAGGAAGGAAGGAATTTGAAGATTCACGACTGATATGGTTTGGCTATGGCCCCACCCAAATCTCACCTTGAATTGTAATAATCTCCACGTGTCAAGGGTGGGGCCAGGTGGAGATAATTATATCATGGGGGTGTTTTCCCCCACACTGTTCTTGTAGTAAGTCTCATGAGAGCTGATGGTTTTATAAATAAGAGTTCCCCTGCACAAGCTCTCTTGCCTGCCACCATGTAAGATGTGATTTTGCTCCTCTTTCACCTTCCACCAGGATTGTGAGGTCTCCCCAGCCATGTGGAGCTGTGAGTCCATTAAACCTCCTTCTTTTATAAATTACTCATTCTCGGGTATGTCTTTACTAGCAGTGTGAGAACAGACTAATACAACAACAATAACAATAACAATGTGCATCTCCTAAAATGTGCTAAGAACTGATTTAAACACTTAACATCTATTAGCTCATTTAACCCTCTCAACAAGCCTACAAAGTGGGAACTATTGTTACTTACATTTTGTGAGATGTAAGTTAAGGGCAGAGCTGGGATTCTAAGTTAGATGTCTTAACAATCTGCTTTCCCTATAGATCAGAAGTTCTCAACCCCGATTGCACATTTGATTCACTAGAGAGCCTGAAAATACGAACGGTCGTTCACATAAGGTCATGCATTGCAACTCTGTTTGTAATAGCAAAAAACTGGAAATAACCCAGAAACAGAGCCATGGCATGTTCCCATGACAGACTACTGTGCAGCTGTAAAAAGGAACGAGGAAGATCTCCACATGGCATAGGGAAGGATTTCCAGCAGGGAGTGAAAAAAGCAGTGTGTGGTATGCTGCTTTCATTCAAGAAAGGGAGGGGTCATGTTTATATGTGTGACATAAATCACATTACATATGTATGTATATATGTTTATATGTGTATATATATTTATATTTTAATATAAGTAAATATACATGTATATATGCATACATTAATTCCTTAAAGTACATGCATATACATGTATAGTCCTTTATATTTTATTATAAGGAAATATACATGTACATGCATATACTTTAATATAAAGAAATATACATATATATGTATATTTCCTTAATATAAGGAAGATATATCTATATACATATATGTACATGTATATTTCCTTAAAAGTGCAGGTATAAGGAAATATACATGTATATAGACATGTATATACATAAAGAAAATACATGGGCTGGACGCGGTGGCTCACGCCTGTAATCTCAGCACTTTGGGAGGCCAAGGTGGGCAGATCACCAGAAGTCAGGAGTTCGAGACTATCCTGACCAAGTTGGTGAAACCCCATCCCTACTAAAAATACAAAAATAACCAGGTGAGGTGGCATGTGCCTGTACTCATGAAGCTGAGGCAGGAGAATTGCTTGAACCCAGAAGGCAGAGGTTGCAGTGAGCTGAGATCGTGCCATTGCACTCAGGCCTGGGTAACAAGAGTGAAACTCCATCTCAAAAAAAAAAAAAAAAGGAAAAGAAAATCCATGTAACATTTCTTTACATGTAAGGAAATATACACATATATACATGTAAATGTCCTTATATTAAATATGTAAAGATAAACTATAAAATTAAATTTAATAAAAAGAATCCCTGTAGGAAGAGAGGAGTAGAATTGGGCTAGGAGCAAGGATAAGAAGCTGAACTCCTTTGTACCACTTTTAGACTTGACTTTTGTCTTTTGAACCATATGAATATTTTATGTAATTGTAAAACCAAATTAATTAAAAATAAGCAATTCCGAAATATGAAGATAAAATGAAACAAATGCATCCAAATATTTTATCTAGTTGGAATAAAACAGAAAGAATTAACGATTCCAAGTACCTGTAAAATGTAGTAATTGATTGCTGCTTGGCCTTTTCTGTCTCCTGAAATGTGCTAAAAACTGAGTGAAGCACTTACATATATTAGCTCATTTAATCTCTCAAGAAATCTCCAAGTTAGGAACTACTGTAACTTTGATTTTACGAGGCATAAGTTAAGGGCAGAGCTGGGATTCAAAGTTAGTATCTGTTCTTGATCTACACTGTTAGATCAAGTGTAGTATCTGCTCTCAAGTGTTTAAGAATGTAATAATTTGTCTATACATCCTTAGTAAGATACACCCTAAGGACAAAAAGCTGGGGAAAATTTCAGCTGTTTTCAGTTATCATATTGTTGATAGTAGTTGATACCATCATTTGGAGACTATTGTGTGTTGTATGGGATTAAACAAATGAATAATTATAAACTGAGATTTCTTTTTTTAATGTGAGAGTTTACACATGTAAAACCAATGAATTAAGAACTCTGTAGTCCAGAATTTGAATTAGAAATATGATATAAACTCATATTTTCTTCAGAAACAAAGCACTTTTTATAGTTCTGTCCTCTAAAAAGACCTAGAAACAGTTACCAATTCAGTAGCAATAAGTACCCTTAGCCCCCAGATTGTGGTCTCTAAATACTATTTGGCACAAAAACAAACCAGGGCCTCTTAGAGGAATAAATTGCCTAAATTCTAGGTTTGGGGCAGGAATGTATACACGAGCCTGGAACATCTTGCCACACCAGACACAAGGATCATCTGTTAGCGATGACAACGGAAGGATCATCTCAGAAGGACTCAGGAGCCAAACTAAATAGACTCTCACTGCCAAAGGTAGGGTAATTCAATCAGAATAAGAGTAATAATAGCAGCAGATTGAAGCCATCAAATATGTTCATATTAATGAGCTATTGATGATACTAGAATAAACCGCAACTACAAACCTTCGGTCACCTTGGGAGAACACTAGGGAACAGTTCCTTCTTCTGGAGGCTGGTAAATGAAGTGAAGGTATCAAGTATTTATTCTGCCTTTCTTACTTGAACCATACCTTGTATATGTATATACATATATACTTTTTGTATATTTCCTTATCCACAAGGTAGATAAAAGAACATTTCTCTTTATGGAAGCATTCTAGCAAACAATTCTAAATCCATAGAATTGAATTTATTTTTATTTTTTTATTTTTATTGAGACAGAGTCTCACTCTGTGGCCCAGGCTGGAGTACAGTGGCGTCATCTCAGCTCAGTGCAGCCTCCACCTCCCGGGTTCAAGCAATTCTCCTGCCTCAGCCTCCCAAGTAGCTGGGGTTACAGGCACACACCACCACGCCTGGCTAATTTTTTGTATTTTTAGTAGAGACAGGGTTTTGGCTTGTTGGCCAGGCTGGTCTTGAACTCCAGGCCTCAAGTGATCTGCCTGCCTTGACCTCCCAAAGTGCTGGAATTACAGGCATGAGCCATAGCGTCCAGCTGCTAAATTTCTTTTAATCTATAAATTACTCCTCTCACTTTCTTTTTTACTGAGCCATTTTTTTTTTCAAGACGGAGTCTTGCTCTATCACCCACGTTGGAATGCAGTGGCACGATCTTGGCTCACTGCAAGCTCTGCCTCCCGGGTTCACACCATTCTCCTGCCTCAGCCTCCCAAGTAGCTGGGACTACAGGTGCACACTGCCACGACTGGCTGATTTTTTCTATTTTTTAAGTAGAAACGGGGTTTCACCGTGTTAGCCAGGACGGTCTCCATCTCCTGACCTCGTGATCCGCCTGCCTTGGCCTCTCAAAGTGCTGGGGTTACAGGTGTGAGCCACCGCGCCCGGCCTACTGAGCACTTTTTTAAAGAAGAAATGAGGACAGTGTCTTGCAGGGTTTCTTTTCATCTAGATTTTGCTGATTGAAGCTCCATGATGTAATTTAACACACTGTCCCTGTATTTGCTGAAAATCGGTAGTTGGATCTGGAGACCTACTACATTTCAATTTTGAATTATTTGATAAGACTACTTCATAGCTGGTCAGGACTTTCAAAAAGACAATATTCTAGCCAGACGTGGTGGCTTATGCCTGTAATCTCAGCACTTTGGGAGGCTGAGGCAGGATCATTGCTTGAGGCCAGGAATTAAATACTAGGCCGGGCAACATAGTGAGATCCTCTCTCTACAAAAAATACATAGAAATTAGCTGGGTGTGGTGGTGTGTGCTTGTAGTCCCAGCTGCTCATCACTTGGGCTTAGGAATTCAAGGCTGCAGGGAGCAGTGACTGTGCTGTTGCATTCCAGCGTAGGTGACAGGCTGGAACGTATCTATACACATTATATATACACATTATATTCACACACATCCATACATATATGTCTTTAATAGATATTACTATCTATTATTTAATCTTTAAAATCAAATCGACAATATCTATTAAAGACATATATATGTATGTATGTGTGTGTATATATAATGTATATAAAATGTGTGTGTATATATAATATATATAATGTGTATATGTAGTTATGAAACAACAGGGGAAATTAGATTTTGACTGATTATTTGAGAAATTATTGTTATATGATACATTATGATTAATTTTTTGTGTGATAATGATATTGTGATTTTTTTTAAAGTGTTCTTATTTTTTCAGGAAATATAATCTAGATATCAAGTAAATATGGCATCTGGATTTGCTTCAAAATAATTATTTTTGGGCCAGGCATGGTGGCTTATGCCTATAATCCCAGCACTTTGGGATGCCAAGGCCGGTGGATCTCCTGAGGTCGTGAGTTCGAGAGTAGCCTGGCCAACATGGGGAAACCCTGTCTCTACTAAAAATACAAAAATTAGCTGATTATGGTGGTGGGTGCCTGTAATCCCAGCTACTTGGGAGGCTGAGGCAGGAGAATCACTTGAACCCAGGAGGCAGAGGTTGCAGTGAGCCAAGATTTCACCACTGCACTCCAGCCTGGGCAACAAGAGTGAAATTCCATCTCAAAAAAAAAAAAAAATTATTTTGGGGTGGAGAGTGAAATGGGTGGAAGCAGAGGTTGAAACAAGATTGATCCGGAGTTGTGAGTTACTGAAACTTGATGAGGTACACGAGGGTTCATCATGGTGATCTCTGTAAGTTGTGTATTCTTAAAATTTTCTATCTAAAATGTTAAAAAAGTTATGGAGTAAAAATCCTTATCAAATTGCCTGTGGTAGAGTCTGGGTTCAGTTTTGTCTTTCCCTTTTAAAGCTCCCTAGGTGATTTTAATATGCAGCACTAATTCCAGAAGCTCCTTTGATTTTCCTTAACAACCTTTCTGCAGTGGAGTTTGGAATTCAGTCCCTCTAGAGAGACGCCGTCCTGGGGTGGGGGGCACTCTCTCCCTTGTGATGGACTTCATCTCGAAACTTTCTCATTTACTTTGGTTTCAGGGTTGCAAGATCTACTTTTCTATTAGTTTTTCTAATTTCCCTAGCTGGTTTGAAACTTCAGGAAGTTAATAGCCATTTTGTATTTGGCTTATTTTGCCCTCGAGGCCTCGGAGAATGCCTGCCAATAATAAGCTGACCCATTTTTAGAAACAGGGTGTGGTTCTTAAGACTTCACCATCTCTTTCCCTCAAACAGGAAATGGCCGTGTTCACAGGCATCTGCCCGGAAATCAGTGCAATTCAATTTTAAGAGGCTGGATGGGCCGGGTGTGGTGGCTCAAGCCTGTAATCCCAGCACCTGGGGACGCCGAGGTGGGAGGATTGCTTGAGACCAGGAGTTCGAGACCAGCTTGGGCAACACAGCCACACCCTAGCTCTACAAAAAATTAAATGAAAAATTATCCAAGTGTGGGGGCGCATACCTGTAGTCCCAGCTACTCAGGAGGCTGAGGCAGGAGGATCACTTGAACCCAGGAATTCAAGGCTGCAGTGAGCCATGATCATGCTACTGCACTTCAGCCTGGGAGAAACAGTGAGGTTCCATTTCAAAAAAAGGAAGGAAGGAAGGAAGGAAGGAAGGAAGGAAGGAAGGAAGGAAGGAAGGAAGGAAGGAAGGAAGTGTTTGGATGAACGGAGGCAAGATGGTGCACATCCGGGTTCTTCATCCCCCCTCCCAACTTTTCCCGCACACGGGAAAATGCAGCGGGCGCCCAGGGAGGGTGCAGACCAACTGGGCATGTGCCAGGTGATGTCAATCTGAAGAGACCAAGATTTACCTGGTCGCACCTGCAGAAGGCCCCTGACAAGCCCATGCCCCACCTATTGCCCTCCCACTCCTAGAAAAGCTGCTCTCCGCCATTGAGCCACGCGGACTTCCCAGCTTCCCAGTCCTGTCGGGATGTCGGAACTCCGTCGGAGAGCTTGGGGGAGGGGAACTCTGCCGGCCTTCTTTGCCAGAGGCCGGCAGACTTCTTCTCCACACCTTAGGTTACTAAAATAAACTAGCAGTTTTGCTCCTGACCTGTGCCTACTTGCTGGTTCTTTTGTGCTCACTCTGGTGGTCTTAGAAAAACAAGACAGGAAGGAAGGAAGGAAGGAAATGCACACAAGACTGTAGGAGGGAGTCAGCAATCATCCAGGAAGAGGAAGTGGGTGTGAGAAATTCCTAAGGGGAGGCCAGCCATCGTGGTTTACATCTGTAATCCCAGCACTTTGGGAGGCCGAAGCAGGGGGATCACTTGAGGTCAGGAGTTCAAGACCAGCCTGGCCAATGTGGTCAAACCCCGTCTCTACTAAAAATGCAAAGATTTGCCGGGCATGGTGGTGCATGCCTGTAGTCTCAGCTACTCAGGAGGCTGAGGCAGAAGAATCGCTTGAACCCAGGAGGTGGAGGTTGCAATGAGCCGAGATTGTGCCACTGCACATTGCACTCCAGCCTGGGTGACAGCATAAGACTCTTGTCTTAAAAAAAAAAAAAAAGAAAGAAAAGAAAAAAGAAATTCCTAAGAGGCTTCTTCTTCTATCCACCTGCCTTCAGTTTTTTGTCAGATCAGGGAGAGCCCTGTGGGACGCAGTTTCAAATGAGCCCCTCAGGAATGGAGGCCAAGTACTGTTTGTACTGGAGCTGATGAACTCCCAGGAAGACTGTGGACCCAAGGACCACCCCTTAATTCCATGCACAAAATGCTGGATGAGAACAGAACTTCCCCAGAGTGGGGCAAGAATGTTGGGCCTATCAGCTCCGTCTAGCAACACTGGTTGGGTGCAACCCATGCAGTTGTACAGGGTCAGGCACTTGGTTAATGCTCTGCTGTCGCTGTCTTGAAATTCTTAATCATGTTTTAAACAAGAGGTCCCACATTTTCATTTTGCACTGGCCCCCTGCTAATTTTGCCCTGGTTGAGAGAAATGATTTTGAATGTGACGTTGTGGGGAGGGTCAAACCATCTCTTGATTCAGGCCCAAAAGATCTGGTAACTTGGAAGCCTAGGTGAGGGGTGTATTAAACAGAATTTTCTTTCTTTCTTTTCCTTCCTTCCTTCCTTCTTTCCTTCTTTCCTTCCTTCCTTCCTTCCTTCCTTCCTTCCTTCCTTCCTTCCTTCCTTCCTTCCTTCCTTCCTTCCTTCCTTCCTCTTTCTTTCTTTTTCTTTTTAGAGAAGGAGTTTCACTCTTGTTGCCCAGGCTGCAGTGCAATGGCATGATCTCGGCTCACTGCAACCTCTGCCTCCCGGATTCAAGCGATTCTCATGCCTCAGTTTCCTGAGTAGCTGGAATTATAGGTGTGTGCCACCACGCTCAGCTAATTTTGTATTTTTAGTAGAGACAGGATTCCTCCATGCTGGTCAGGCTGGTCTTGAACTCCCAACCACAAGTGATCCGCCCACCTCGGCCTCCCAAAGTTCTGGTATTACAGGTGTGAGCCACCACGCCTGGCCCCAGAATTTTCTTTTTGGAGACAGGGTTTCACTCTGTTGCCCAGGCTGCAGTGCAGTGGTAAACTCCTGGAACTTCCTGCAGCCTCAAACTCCTGGACTCACAGGATCCTCCCACCTCAGCCTCGCAAGGAGCTAGGACTCTAGGTGCACGTTACCATGCCAGCTAGTTTCTTTTTTTTATTTTTTTAATTTTTTTTTTTTTTATTTTTAGCAGAGAAAGGGTCTCACAGAGTTGCCCAGGCTGCTCTCCAAGTCCTGGCTCCCAGTGATTCTCCCGCTTTCGCCTCTCAAAGTGTTGGGATTACAGGCATGAGCCACTGCATTTGGCCAGTACAAGTATTCAAAGTACTGGTGGAAGAACTTTTCCCCTGAACTCAATCTGTCCTGAGCACGTGCCAGCACAGTGGACAGGGCAGGAGAGATCAAACATCTTCTGGTTAGGAGATTATATGCTCAGAGGGGCGTGTGAGCCACCCAGGACTCTGCTGGGGAATGGGGTATGTTAGGAAGAGGAGCAGGAATTATTTCAGGAATTCCTTCCTTAAGGCTGTGAGCCCAGAGGAACACAGCTGGTCTACACAGCTGGGCCAGCTGTCTTAATACCTTGGGCTGCTGTAACAGAATGCTTGAATCTGTATGGCTTAGAAACAACAGAACTTTATTATTCATGGTTCTGGAGCCCGGGAAGTTCAAGATCAATGTGCCAGCAGATTCAGCGCCCGGAGAGCTCGCTTCCTGGTTCATAGACTGCTGTCTTCTTGCTGTGCCCTCATATAGCAAAAGGACAAGGAAACTCCCTGGAGTCCCTTTCATAAGAGCACTAATTACATCCATAAGGGTTCTGCCTGCATGCTCTAATGACCATACCGAAGTCCTACCTCCAGATGTCATTACATTGGGGATTGGGTTTCAATATATGGATTTTGGGAGGACACAAACATTGTCTAGAGCCAGCTCTGAGCCCATTCTCCTTCCCATTTTATGAGACCTGTTATACAGGGAAACCTAGCCATTCACTGTCTCATTCAGCAGAACATGCACATATATATGTTTACATTTGTGTACACACACACACACACACACACACACACAATTCCAGACATAGGTTTTTTTTTTAACTTTTTTTTTGAGACACAGTCTTACTCTGTCTCCCAGGCTGGAGTGCAGTGGTGCAATCATGGCTCACTGCAGCCTTGACCTCTGTGGCTCAAGCAATCCTCTTATGTCAGCCTCCTGAGTCGTTGGGACTACAGGCATGCACCACCATGCCCGGCTAATTTTTAAAATTTTTTTTAGTAAAGACAAGGTCTCACTATATTGCCCAGGCTGGTCTCGAACTCCTGAACTCAAGTAATCTGCCTCCCTCAGCCTCCCAAGGTGCTGGGATTATGGGTATGAGCCACCGCACCTGGCCCCAGACATAGTGTTAAGCCTTGGAGTTCTAATGGCAAAGAAGACAGATAAGGTCTTTGTTCTCATTGTGTAGGACCATGAGGCAGATGGATAGAATGATGGCAGGCAGATATTGGAGTTCCAGATAGTGTTAGAAAATGTGGGGGCAGGATGTATTAAGTGGACCATTTAAAGTTTAGTCTTCCTCTGAAATTTTGACCCAACCTTGAGAACAATCAAACTTCTATATTTTCCATCACCCAGGCTGGAGTGCAGTGGCACCATCTCGGCTCACTGCAATCTCCACCTTCCAGGTTCCAGCGATACTCCTGCCTCCACCTCCCGAGTCACTGAGATTACAGGCACCTGCCACCATGTCCGGCTAATTTTTGTATTTTTGGTAGAGATGGGGCTTCCCCATGTTGGCCAGGCTGGTCTCGAACTCCTGCCCTCAAGTGATCCGATTGCCTCGGCCTCTCAAATTGCTGGGATTTCAGGCATGAGCCACTGTGCCTGACCCTTCATTTTCAAATATGCTGAATAATAGGATTTAATTAAAAGAGACATGATTGAACATCATCATAATAGCCAAAACAACCTTTGAAAAATTATTTTACAGTAGCGGTTCTCCAAGTGAGGTCCCTGGATCAGCAACAATCAGGATTATCCAGGAGATGTGAATTTTCAGGCCTACCCAGATCTATGGAATCAGAAACTCTTGGAGTAGAACTCAACAGTCTGTGGGTTAAGAAGTCCTCTGGGTAATTCAAACGCATGGTAAGGGTGTGAGTCACTGTTGCCCACTGTTGTAAGTCACCTCCCCTCGCACCTTAAACCCTGTTGAATTATGAATGGGTCGGACACCCTCCCATGTGTGAGAACCTGACTGTTTACAAAGGAAGAGCTTTCCCACCCCCTGGCTCATTTGTTCTGATTGACACCTGGGCCGCCAGACAGCCCTCTTAGCTGCTTCTTGTTTCCATTCTTTAAAATCTACCTCATGGAGTTTTCATCAAGTTACAATTCCGCCTAGCAGAAGATTACAGGAGAAGAGGTAGAGTGAGAAATGCGAGTGGAGAGCTTCATGTGAAAAAGGACAAAAGATGGAGGGGGGTATTTGGTTGATTTTTGCCAGCTATTGCAGTCTCTTCCTCATTTATCTATCATATCCACGTATCTATCCATGTATGCATGTATGTATCATCTATCTATCTATCTATCTATCTATCTATCTATCTATCTATGTATCTATCTATATTAATCTGTTCTCAAGCTGCTATGAAGAAATACCCAAGACTGGTTAATTTATAAAGAAAAGAGGTTTAATTGACTCACAGTTTCACATGGCTAGGGAGGCCTCAGGAAACTTACAATCATGGCAGAAGGCCCCTCTTCACAGGGTGGCAGGAGAGAAAATGAGGGAAAGCAGGGGAAATGCAAGATGCTTATAAAACTATCAGATCTTGTGAGACTCACTCATTATCACAAGAACAGCATGGGGAAAGCTGCCCGTATGATTCAGTTACCTCCGCCTGGTCCTGCCCTTGACATGTGTAGATTATGGGGATTACACTTCAAAGTGAGATTTGAGTGGGGACACAGAGCCAAATCATATCTCTGTCTATCTATCTATGTATCATCTATCTATCTATCTATCTATCTATCTATCTATCTATCTATCTATC
>NC_045441.1:16603532-16643670 GCF_002776525.5 Piliocolobus tephrosceles | reverse complement strand
ATCTATCTATCTATCTATCTATCTATCTATCTATCTATCTATCTATCTATCTATCTATTTAACTATCATCTATTTTCCTATCTGTATATCATCTATCTATTATCTATCGATCTGTGTTTGTCTACCTGTCTTTCTTCTATTTATCTAACTATCCTAGTGTGTGTCCTTCTGTTAGTCTGTCTGTCCCTCTGTGTACCTGTCTCTTTGACTGTCTACCTATATGTCTGTATATGTATCTATTCATGTATTTGCATTTTGTTTTCTTGAGACAGAGTCTCACTCTGTTGCTCAGGCTCGGCTGGAGTGCAGTGGTGCGATCTTGGCTCACTGCAACCTCCGCTGCCTGGGTTCAAATCATTCTCCTGCCTCAGCCTCCTGAGTAGCTGGGATTACAGGCATGCACCACCATGCCCAGATAATGTTTATATTTTTAGTAGAGACGAGGTTTTGCCATATTGGCTAAGTTGGTCTCAAACTGCTGACCTCAGGGTTATCCGTCCACCTCAGCCTCCCAAAGTGCTGGGATTACAGGCGTGAGCCACTGCACCTAGCCTACATTTTTTTAACTGAGGTGAAGGACAATGGAAAGTGAAAAGGAAGGGAAAGAGGGAGAAAAGGACTTGAGTAAAATTTTTAACCTCTAGGAGCCTCAGATTCTTCAGATGTCAAAGAAGCAGGTGTGTGGGTGGGGGTGAGTGAGCGCAGGTGTTGTTGTGTGTGTGTGTAAAAGTATCATTTCACAAGATTCTCATCAGGCTTTGGTGAGTACCTTTGTTCCAACAAATCTTCTGACCTACACAGAACGTGGTCAGTTAATGGGAATAGCAGTTGAGCCTGAAAGGGGAAGGAATGGGGGACAGGAGGGGAAGGAGGGAACTGTGAGGTGCAGACTGATCAGGAGGGAGGAGGTGGAGAAGGCAGGAGAGAAGCAGATCGCAGGAAAGACAATTGCAGAGAAGAAGATTGCAGGTTCAGGGCCAGGCCGAGGTGGCCGGAGCAGGCTAAGTCAAATGATTGCAGATGGTGAATGGGGAATCGAAGGTGGAAGAGCCTAGAGGTGTTCTAATAAAGACATCTCAGAAATAAGGGGGAAAAGCACTTTTTATGGCAGCAACCAAAGAACCTAAATGAACATGTCTTTAAATGAATTGCATGTTGATGTTTCAGGAGCCAAGTTGTGCCAAGCCTGCCTGGGGATGCTTCTCCCACCACTTTTCCACCCACTCCCGACCAAGCCGTGAAAATATATACCTGGTTCTCTCTCCAAGTCATTCTGCCAACTAATTATCTGTAAAGATTCAAATCATGAACTGAAACACCACAGCTTTTTATGGGCACTAGGGGAGTATTAAATAGGGAGATTGGAAGCAAAATTACAGTTCCCCCAATAGATTTTGTGGGGGGATTGATAAAAATCTGCTTTTAATTAAAAATATAAAGAAACACGGCATCCTATGCATAAACAGAGAAGTCTTTGGGGCCTAGTCCCACGGGCAAACGCCGATAGATGCCTACTGGGATTTCGGCCTCTGCTGCCTGGCTTGTGGGCCTCCGGGAGGAGTGATTGATGGGCTGGCTGGATTTTCGGCTGAGAGGCCTTGCTAATAGATACATGAAAACAGAGGCTGTAATGCAGCTCACAAGATGAAGTAATGTGCTTGCCTCTGTCTAGGTGGGGAATTCAGCCAAGCCCTGTGTTTTAAATAAAATGAGGCTTTTGTTGTTCTTGGCATGGGCTCACCAGTGCAGGCTAACCTTGGCATCCGTGTGCCACACTTTCTCTAGCTGTGTGGCTGCGGGATTGACTATCAGAGACTATCCAAGGGCAAGGATACTGGGTTCTGGGGACTCTGCACCTCCAAGCCTGTTCCTGTGTCATCAAAGGCATGGCTATCTACTTAGTTGCTCAAGTGTAAAAGCTAGGAATCAGCTTTCATTCTTCCCAAATCACAAATGTATCTTAAATCTGTTCATTTTTCTCTGTTTTTCATTGCTACCACCCTACGTCCGCCACCAACATCTCTTACCTGAATTCTATAAAGCCCTCTCAATTAATCTGTTATTTCCATTGCTCACCCTTCCACAATCCACCTTCCTGCTAAAGTCCAAATAATTCTTTTTTTGTACAATCCTCGGCAGGAAATACAGTACAGCCCAGTGCTTCCTACAGGAACTGAAAATCCAGATGGCCTGAATTTGAATTCCAGCTTCCACCTCCTGTGGGCTGTGTAAGCTTGGCAAGCTCCTTAACCTCCCCATGCCTCGGTTTCCTCGGCTTTAAGATGGGGATAATGGTACCTACCTCACGTAAATTTTTGATAATTGATTTGGTGTAAATAAAATACTATAACAGTACTTCATAGTAAATGTTAATTTACTGTACATATAAGTCTTAGTAAACATATGCACCTTGCTATAAATATAAAGGCTAGCTATTATTTTGCCTATTATTCTCATCAACTTCCCCTTACTTTTATTTTTATTTATTTATTTATTTTAGAGACAAGGTCTTGCTCTGTGGCCCAGGCTAGAGTGCAGTGGTGTGATCATAGCTCACTGCAGTGTTGACCTCCTGGACTCAAGTGATCCTCCCACCTCAGCCTCCAGAGTTCCCGAGACTACAGGCACGTGCCACCATGCCCAGCTAATTTAGTATTATTATTTTTTGTAGACACAGGGTCTCACTATGTTGCTCAGGCTGGTCTCAAACTCCTAGCCTCAAGCGATCCTGCCATCTCGGCCTCTCAAAGTGCTGGGATTATAGGTGGGAGCCACTGCGCCAGGCTCCCCTCACCTTTAGACAACCCCAGACTTCTCTGCATGACCCCAAGACCATGTGTCATCTGGGTTCCACTGGTGTCTCAATCCCTGGTTCTCTCACTCACTGTGCTCCAGCCACACTGGCCTCTCTGTTCCTCAGAGCAGGATGAGGAACAAGACCAGATTGACGAGTGAGAGCTGGGGTCCTTGTCTGCAGGAGGGTCCCCAAGGTAGGGCAAGTAGAGAGAAAATGAACTCACCTATTGTTGACTTGAGGGGATGTGAGGCCAGGGGTCCTGGTGAGCTCTGAACTCCCCTTCATCCTGATTATACCTCACAGCATCCATGACTGTGGTTTGGTACTAAAAATGCAAACAGAGGGCTGGGCAAGATGGCAAACACCTGTATAATTCCAGTGTTTTGGGAGGCTGAGGTGGGAGGATCGCTTGAACCCAGGCATTCACGACCAGCCTGGGCAACATAGTGAGACCTTGTCTCTAAATAAATTTTTAAAAATTAGCCAAGTGTGGTGATAGACGCCTGTATTCCCAGTTACTTCGGAGACTAAGGTGGGAGGATTGCTTGAGCCAAGGAGTTGGAGGCTACAGTAAGCTATGATTGCACCACTCACTCCAGCTTGGGTGACAGAGTAAGACCCTGTCTCTAAGAACAAAAATGCAATCAGGAAGAATGAGATCATACCAAACACTGGTTTTTCCAGGGCTGCTGTCATCAAGAACGTGAACTGGATCTGATTGTGGAGCTCTTCCCTTCAGTAAGAAATAATTAAACACCTATGATGCACAGAGCATCAGGCTAGAGCTGAAGACATATATCCCATCCATTCACTCATGTATTCATTAGTCCACAAATACTTACTGAGCATCGTCTATGCATCAGGTACCAGTTTAGGTGCTTGGGTGTATTAGGCTGCTCTCATCCTGCTGATAAAGACATACCTGAGACTGGGTAGCTTATAAAGAAAAAGAGGTTTAATGGACTCACAGCTCTACATGACTGGGGAGGCTTCACAATCATGGCAGAAGGCAAAATGCATGTCTTACATGGTGGCAGGCAAGAGAGAGCTTGTGCAGGGAAACTCCCCTTATGAAACCATTAGATCTCTTGAGACTTATTCATTATCATGAGAACAGTATGCGAAAGACCTATCCCCATGATTCAATTACCTTTCACTGGGTCCTTCCCATGACACATGTGAATTACAGGAGCTACAATTCAAGATGAGATTTGGGTGGGGACACAGCCAAAACATATCACTGGAATATGTCTGTGAGCAAAATAAAGATTTCCATTCACAAGGAGCTTACAGAGTAAGTGGAGAAAGAATAAATCTCCACTTAAAACAGTAAGTATAAATAGAATACATTTTTATAATAAGATAAATGTAATAAAGATATATTATTTAATATATATAATATAAAAATACAATACCTATAGTAAATAAATTCATGTATAATAAATTATTCTGGTTAACATAAAAAGCACAGAAGGGTAACAGGAGTATAGGGGTGAGGTGCAGTTTTAAATACAGTAGATAAGGTAGGCCTTGCTGAGAAAGTGACATTTGAGGAAAGTCTAAACGGAGGTGAGTGAGTGATCCAGGCTGCCCCATGGCGTAAGAGCATTTAAGCAGATCCACCAGCCTTTGCAAAGGCTTTAGCCTCCTAAAGGTTTATTGAAAATCACTGACATAAGGCAGATTGATTAATAGAAGGAAAGGCATACAAATTTATTTAACACATATACACAAGATCTTTCACAATAAAGACCCAACCTCTCAATGAGTTACAGAAGATTGTATGCCATCTTGGCAGGGTGCAACGGCTCATGCTTGTAATCCTAACACTTTGGGAGGCCCAGGCAGGAGGACTGCTTGAAGTCAGTTCAAGACCAGAAGCTTATAGACCATTTTGATGTTACAGAAAAAATGGAGGCCTGGATCCTGGTAAAACAGGTTATGGGAAAGGAGCAGGGAGAAGAATTCTGTTGAGGAGATTACTAGGGAGAATGAATGGATGGGAGAACTTGTAAACAGTTCTCTTTGGAATTTAAATGATCATTGGAGACAATCCTCATACTTGTAAAAGAGTCTGTTCAGGTGTGGTTACGTCTTGGTCTCCTTTTCTGCAATAGACAATGAGATAGACAGAGGAGAAGGAAAAACAGCTGTTCTCCCTGGTGGTTCTGGATCTCAGGCAGATAAAGGAATTTCAGCTTCTCAGGTGTGGGGATAGGGAGGCCAGAGAGACCTTGAAGCTCCTTCATTTCAGAATATCTAAATGCCATATTTTGAGGTACTGGTTTCTGAGCCAGTGGGTATGAGAGACAAGAGGCAGAACAACCATACTGAGAGTGTTCCAATACGCCGTCAGGCAGACATGAGCACGTCAGGAGAGGACACCGCCACACCAAACCCAGAAACATCAGGAGACCATCAGGTGATGGTCAGGTGGGTGGTTGTTAAGCTGTCTCTCTAAAATATAACTGGTCACAGCCAGAGTCAGGGTAAGGCAGTCTCCCCAGAGACAGGAAAAACCTGAAACTAGTGATCAGCAGCTTCCCAATAAGATCTCAGGAGCTGGTGAGTGGGCTCAAGCATGCACCCTAAGAGGCAAAATTGGCTGAGTTTCACTGGTGTATGACCTTCCTCTAGGAAAACTAGACTGGTAAGGGATGAACAATTCTGACAATTTCAGAAACACATTGTGCATGCAGCCCCTCCCACATGCGGGCAGGCCACTGTGCACGTGGACAGCCCACCCCATGGGAAGAATCAGGGGAGAAGGGATGCAACCCTCTGGAAGCAGGTCAACCTATAAAACCCCAAGTCCGAAGTCAAACTTCACTTGATCTCTCAAGCTGCCTGTGTGGTCCTCTTCCAAGTGTACTTTACTTCCTTTCATTCCTGCTGTAAAGCTTTTGAATAAACTTTCATTCCTGCTCTAAAACTTGCCTCAATCTCTTCCTGTGCCTTATGCCCCTTGGTAGAATTTTTTCTTCCGAGGAGGCAAGAATTGAGGTTGCTGTAGACTCATGTAGATTTGCCGCTGCTAACAAAAGTGCCCCACCTACAGAGACTCCATGTATCTTGTTCACCTACTGTGCTCTTGGCACATAGTAGGTGCTCACTAAATATTTCTGAAATGAATGAGTCCCTAGGATGTGGCTGCTGGTTGAATGTGGGGCAAGAGAGAAAGAACAGAGTAAGGACCAGGCCATCGAGTGCAGTAAAGGCTCAAGGCATGAGTTATGCTCAGGAGAAGTAGGAAATGAAGGAGAGAGACAAACAAACAAACGAAAATCAGAAAACAAAGGAGAACCAGAAATAAGAAGACAAAAACTCAACCACACATGACCAAAGACATGAGCTCCAACCCCTAGCTGGGGCTTCTAGACCCGTGGGGAGCAGGGACCTGCATACTTTAAAGCTGAGTTTCTCTATAGAAAAGAATCCCACCCCAAGAGACAGACTTCTTGGGTTGAAATCCCAGCTGAACCTCCTGCTAGCTCTGTGATCTTGGGCAAATTACCTCATCACTGTCAGTGCCTCAGTTTCCTGGGGTGATTGTGAGGATGGAAAAAACAGTACTCGCTTATGGCAGCACCTAGCATATAACAAGTGTCTGATGCACTTAGCTGCTCCTGTTAATTATTATTGTTGTTATTATTTTGAGATGGAGTCTCACTCTGTCACCCAGGCTGGAGTGCAGTGGTGTGATCTTGGCTCACTGCAACCTCCACCTCCTGGGTTTGAGCAATTCTCCTGTGTCAGCCTCCTGAGTAGCTAGGATTACAGGTGTGTGCCACCATGCCTGGCTAATTCTTTTTTTTTTAAAGTAGAGATGGGTTTTCATCATGTTGGCCAGGCTGGTCTCGAACTCCTGACCTCATGATCGGCCCGCCTCGGCCTCCCAAAGTGTTGGGATTACAGGCGCAAGTCATGGCGCCTGGTTGTTAATTGTTATTACAAGAGAAGAGAGCCCAGTACAAGGTGTAGAGGCATGGGACATCAACATAGGGCCACGCTGGGCTGATGGGTGCCAGAGACTGTGGCTATGGGTTGCAGCCATTGGTTCTGTCTGTCCTTGAACTCAAGGTCCCAGGACAGATTGATGGAGCCAAGCAGTCTGCAGGACTGGGAGGCAGGAGGCAGCTTCTAGGGGTGCCAGATGAGAGAAAAAGTGAGAGGGAAAATGACTGTTAATGAGCAGAAGAGGCGCCAGGTGTGGTGGCTCATGCTTGTAAGCCCAGCACTTTGGGTGGCTGAGGCGGGTGGATCACTTGAGCCCAGGAGTTTGAGACCAGTATGGGCAACATAGTGAGAACCCGTCTCTACAAAAGATTTAGAAGTTAGCCAGGCATGGTTGTGTGCACCTGTAGTCCCAGACACTTGGGAAGCTGAGGCAGGAAGACTGCTTGAGACTAGGAGTTCGAGAACAGCCTGGGCAATATAGTGAGACACCATCTTTAAAAATAAAATTAAAACGTTAGCCAGGAGTGGTGGAGCACACCTGTAGTCCCAGCTACTTGGGAGGCTGAGAAGGGAGGATTGGGTGAGCCCAGGAGTTCGAGGCTGCCATGAGCTGTGATTGCACCACTTCACTCCAGCCTGGGAGACAGAGCAAGATCTTGTCTCTAAATAAATACATGCATTAATTAAATGGCGAGAAAAGGGCTAGACTCCTGAGTCCTGAGGATAGCAAGGAAATGAACCCATGGCTTCTGTAGTGAGGGTCTTTCTTGAAGGAGCAGAACAAACTTGCCCAGGCAGGACGGCAGCTAAATTTCCCGAATACCCAAGGGGTGGAAAACACTCCAGAGCTATGATTTCAACCAACAGCCTGAGCAGATGGGTTCAATAAAGCCAACGGTTATTTACATCAATGTGAAGACTGCCTGTGTTTATTTCTGGCTCCTGGGGTCTGGAAAGGAAAAGGAATGACTGAAACGAGGAACATGCTGAAAGGCAAAAAATGGACAATCTAACAAGAAAAAAAATGTTCATGCTTAGCATAATCACTTTCATCCCGGGGCCTCCGAGGGCTCAGTGAGGGGATCTGGTAAGCCCTCCAGAGACCTCAGACTCATTCAAGCTGGGATCCCAGAAGAGGGCCCTGGGAATCACTCTCTTATGATCTGGGAAACATGGGGCTGGGAATCAGGGAGTAGAAGAGATGCCTACTCAAGTGTGTGTTGGGGTTCAAATCTTACCCCACCCTTTACTAGCTGTGCGACACGGGGCAAGACCAGAATCAATCTGCGCTTCCGGGACCAGGCATGGTGGCGCAGTCCTGTAATCCCTGCACTTTGTGAGGCTGAGGAGAGAGGATCATTTGAGGTTGGGAGTTCAAAACCAGCCTGGGCAACATAGTGAGACCCCCATCTCTACAATAAATAATAAAAATGGGCCAGGTGTGGCTGCACACACCTGTAGTTCCACGACTCGGGAGGCTGAGGCAGGAAGATTGTTTGAGCCCAGGAGTTTGAGGCTGCATTGAGCTATGATTTCACCACTGCACACCAGCCTGGGTGACAGAGCAAGACCCTTTCTCTTAAAAAAATTCTGTACTTCTGTTCCCACATCTGCAAAGGGAGCAAAGTAATGAAACATCCCTCGGAGGGTGGCAGGACTTGCTAGTACGTTTAGGGAAGTCTCATTTGGTCATGTGGTGGAGGGACCTTCTCTGCCTCCTTGACAAGTTCATGCCACTGTAGACGTCTCCCGGGGAAGGTAGGACTCACAGACCAACCTTGCAGCAGCTTTTGTCTCACTCTTTTCAGGATTTGGGAGTAAGACAATGCAACATGATATTGCTCCTAGCCGATGTGCCAGGCAGGCATATCTAGGATCTAAGATGAGAAAATCTAGTGTCTAAGCCAATTCAAGCTCCCAGAGGCAGGGGCTGGGCTATGCTGGTTTAGTGGGGAAACAGAGCCCAGCCTGATAGCTTGTCAGAGGCACTCAGGATGCTATCATTATTGCTCATGGTTTTAGAAAGTGCTGTGGGATTTCTGGCTAAAGTATGCTGTGTGTCCAGGGGAAATGCTGCTTTTCTCTCCATGCAAGGGAGCCTGGAACTGCCTCTCTTCTCCCATGTGAACAAATGGGAATGCCCTGGAGAGAGGCCATCAGGGGAGGAGGGCTGAGTCTCGCATAAATCAGGAGGTTCCATAAATCTCTTAACTCCTATGTTTCTCAGGGGAGAAGAAAAAAAATTACAAGAGCATGCAGGGTTTTCTAAGTCTGTAAACACTCTCGTCTATGGCTCTCAGGGGTTTCCATATGAATCAGGCCCCACCAGACTCAGTGCCAAGCACATAGTTTTTTAGATATGACCTGGCGGCTCCTCCAACTGAGCGTTTTAAGAGCTCTCTGATGCTGCAAATGCTTCCACAGAGCCTCACCATGGGAAAGCTGCCTCCCACTGATGCATCTGTCCTCAGATCCTGGGTGCCGGGAAGCTGGACCAAGCTGTTAGGCTGCCTCATGTCAACTGGGAACCACTAATGAGCTTAGAACCATCATTAAGTCAAGGCCTGGTCTGTTTCTTCATTTCGCCTCCTACAGTCCTGGTTGTAGAAATGCTTTTATATTATATTTTATTTTTTTGCTGGGGGAGGATACTGACTCTCTTGCCTGATACCAGCTGCAGTCAGTGCTGGAGCCAGCATGCTAGCGCTCTCCTGTTAGTAAATCGCTGCATGTGTACTTTTTTGCCTTTTTTAGAAAACAGGGATTTCTGCATTGGATGGCACCTATAAGGCATGCTCTCTTACTCACTCCTGAATCCCGGCAATGCCTGACATGTGACAGGTGCTAATGAACATTGACTGAATGCATGAGTGCATAAAAACAAGCTCTTTTGTCTGGGAGCAGTGGCTCACACTTGTGGGATCCCAGCACTTTGGGAGGCCAAGGCGGGCGGATCACCTGAGGTCAGGAGTTTGAGACTAGCTTGGCCAACATGGTGAAACCCTGTCTCTACTAAAAATACAAAAATTAGACAGGCATGGTGGCAGGCGCCTATAATCCCAGCTACTCGGGAGGCTGAGGCAGGAGAATTGCTTGAACCCAGAAGGCGGAGTTTGCAGTGAGCCGGGATTGCGCCGTTGCACTCCAGCCTGGGGGACAAGAGCGAGACTTCGTCTCAAAACAACCAAACAAACAACAAAAAACCATCTCTTTTGCAAAATGGACCAAACCAGAGAAGGAAGCAGTGGAGATTGTAGAGGGGTTGAGGAGTGGAATGAATTAACCTGACAGCAGGGCTGGCTCAGGGTATGACGATGGGGGAAGAGAGAGCCATTTGTTCAAATGACAGAGCCCAAGGGATACAGGTAAACTGACTTCATTGGGGCTGCCTGTAGTCCCCAAAGAATTCCCAAATGCAGGGGCTTTGGGTTTGGTGCAGAGGTCTTTGGAGAGTGACATTTATTAAAGTATGGTGAGTGTCAGGGCTTTGGTTGTAAATGTCTTATCTCACCTGGGCGGGAGTCTAGGCAGTAGCAAAGGCTTTCCAGGCAGGGTCCTGACTGCAGAAACATGGTTCTGGCAAGAATTAGACAAGGTGGGAAGGGCATAGGCAAGCCATCTGGGCTTCAAGGAAAGGTCTTTTTATGGGCTGAACATTTGTGTTCCTCTCCATTCTCACAAATTCATATGTTGACATTCTAATCTCACTGTAATGGTATTCAGAAGTGGGGTCTTTGGGAGGTGATTAGGTATAGATGAGGCCATGAGTTGAGGCCTTGGTGATGGAATCAGTGTCTTTACAAGAAGAGAAAGAGGCATAAGATTCATCTTCCCCTGCAATGTGTAGATTGAACAAGAAGGCAGCAGTCTGCAAACCAGGAAGAGAGCCCTCACCAGGAACCAAACAGGCTGGTACCTTGATCTTGGACTTCTCAGCCTGCAGAATCATGAGAAATGACTTGTTGTTTAAGCTACCCAGTGTAGGTATTCTGTTATAGCAGCCTGAACAGACTAAGAGAAGTCTGATCCTAATGAGGAAGCACATGGCCCACGAGAACCAGTCATATAGATGGGACAAAGACAAAGGCAGAGGGGAATGGGGAGATGCAAGTGGACAGGCACATAGGTAAGCCCATGCCTAGTGGACTTAGGGCACCAAGACCAACTGCAGACTTCACCTATGATGTGAACACATCTGTGTGTATATGGGTGCTTAACATACTCTCTGAGGGTTTTACAACTGCCCAAGCCTCTGGTTCCTATGATTGTGTCAGGATATGGACTCCCCAGATGAAGCTGGGGTTCACCATGATCCTAGGGACAGCATATCTCTAACTTCTAACAGCTCTTTTCTCCTCCTCCTTGCTTTGTCTCACTGTCTGAACTCCAGTCCTATTTTCCTGGTAGAAGAGATGCAGTGCACCCATATGGGGCATGGAGGCTAAAGCAACTCCATCTTGGATGCTAATCCACCATGCTGACTTCTGATTAACCCTAGTTCTGGGGATATTCTAAGATTTCTATTTTATCTACTGTTCCTTATGTAAGAGCATTTACTTACTGTAAATCCTGCTCTTAGGTAAAAGCAACATTGATGTTACTGTAGACACACACTTACTATTTATCTTGCCCTTAGGCAATACTCTGTGGTACATAAGCCCTGGGTCTGGGGGGTAATACTGTAGGGATCCAACCATCTCAAATCCTCCTGAGACATGGCTTCTGTTCATAAGTTCCCATGAAATGTTATTTTCCAAGAAGCTGGATTTATCTGCCTCTTCTTTGGTCTCACCTTCCATAGACTTTGGCAGTAGGTTTGCACAGATCTCACCACAGAACATAGGGCATTGCTCATTTCACCTTGGCCTGCAGCTCTTCTGGGCACTTTGGCCCCACTAGCAGGTACCTGCAGCTGGTTGTCTATGAGTTGTCCCATCTGGAAGCAGCTAGGCAGGAGCTGGGTGGGCTAGTGGTAGCTCTGCCCACATGTCGGACAGGCCACAGAAGTTCTCTATCCTCTCACCAGCAACCCTTAAGCAATGACTGATAGATAAATACCCCTAATCTTTCATGCCTCAGGTGGAATAACTCAGAGATGTCTCCCAGAGTACTCAGCAGGTGTATTAGTCTGTTTTCATGCTGCTGATAAAGACATGCCTGAGATTGGGTAATTTATAAAGAAAAAGAGGTTTTCTTTATAAATTAATAGTTCCACATAAACTCAGTTCCACATGGCCTGGGAGGCCTCATAATCATGGCGGAAGGTGAAAGGCGCTTCTTACATGGTGACAGCAAGAAAGAATGAGAATCAAGGGAAAGGGGTTTCCCCTTATAAAATCATCACGTTGGTGAGACTTATTCATTACTACAAGAACAGTATGGGAAAAACTGCCCCCATGATTCAATTATCTGCCACTGGGCCCTCCCACAATATGTGGGAATTATAGGAGCTACAATTCAAGATGAGATTTGGGTGGGGACAGAGCCAAACCATATCAGCCAGCTTAAGCTTCAGTTGTGCAAAGTGGTAACTTGCTTGATAACATACCCTTTGTTGCTTCCTTTCTTCCCCAGTCTCATTTTCCCCACTCTTCTACCTGTGTTTCCTGAGATTATCTCCCAAACATATTATATCTGTTTGAATCCTTGGCATAGTGTGCCTCGCTGGGGAAGCCCAAACTAAGTTATGTGGTTTCAGCATCCTTTACACTAGCATAATTATTCAGTGTTGGTTCAAGACCCAAGCAATATAGAACCGAAACCCAATTTGAGGGGGCAGACAAATAGACTTCATTTCTGGATGAGAGGAGCTGCAAAGTCACATTGCAAAGACTATGGATGCAGGTTGGGGTGTGGAGAACTGGAGCTCTTTCTGCAAATGACTCCAGAGCCATTTTCAACTCCTTCTACCTCTCATAGCCAATTGGTTGCCAAGTGCTATCAAATCTACCTCTGTAGTATCTCTTGAATCATGCCCTCATTTCCATTTTCCCATGACTGCTATCCCTAATCTCATGCTTGAACGTATGCAGCCACTTTCTAAATGGATTCTGTGTCTCCCACCTCCCCATCTCACCCCAATCTGCTGTCCCCAGTGCTTCTGGAGTGATGTTTCTAAAGCACACCTGACTATGTCATAATTTTGCTCAAGACCCTTGCTGGCGTCCTGGTGATTCCAGGAGAACATTCAAATTCCTCAGCCTGACATTCAACGCCCTCTGTGATTCGGTTTTCCAGCATCATTTCTTGGCATTTTCTACCCACATAGTCCAGAAATACCAGGATTTTCTCCATTCCCTGGACGTTCTCCTCACTTTCCCTTTTGCTCGAATACTTTCCTCCACTTTACTGACTGCCAGAGTCCTGATCGTCTTACGTAGCTGAGTGGAAATATTTTCCTTCGTGTCATATTCTCTAATTACTCTGGTCTCTGTGCCTGTCTGGCACTGTGTTTATAGGTCACTGAGCAAACACACTCATCCAATCAACTCTTGCATGTGCTGAGTACCATGGTTATAAGATGTGTATTGTTCTGTTGGCCTGTTTGCTTTTTTTTTTTGTTTAAATCATGAAATTGTAAGCTCCACGAATAAGTGAAATATACCTTCCAGTGTGTGCCATTATTTGGGATGAGCAGTAGGTGTTTAGTAAACCTTTGTAATTCAAATTGAGCTGAAATGAATCAGAACCTGGACAATAAGAGAGTCACCTTGTGCCTCCTATGAATGATCAAATTCTGTAGATGTGGAATACAATATAAAACGCACTTAACACTAAAGCGCTACTGAATATAATTTAATCTTTCTTGGGTGATTCAAAGGCTCTCCAGGATCTTGTAGTGCTGGAGGGTCATCAATGCGAGCATCAGTTCTTATTGTGTGGAGCTGCCAGTTAGGGAGTGCAGGTTGATAGAGTTCTGGAGAAATCAGGATTCTTCTTCTTTTTTAAGCCAACAATTTGCCTAAGTGTCTTTAAAGTGCATATTATAACCAAATCCTTGATTTAAAAATTTTTTTGGACAGAGAAGATTAATTCTGGTGAGCTGTTGGGTGGATAAGAGTATAAATAATAGTGATTATCTGGGAGATAAATTTGTAAGTCCAGTCCTTGCTTAGAGTAGGGAGTTGAGGTGTCTGTACTGAAAAATGTCAGTTATGTCCTGAAACGATGACACCAATGTCACTGAGATTGTAACCAACACAAAGCAGGTTCTTGCTTTGTGCAAGTAACACCACGTCTGGGGTCCTCAGATCAGATTGGAGGATTAAATGATCTCTTTCGTGTGAGTTAGAAAATAGTCTCTCTCTTTTTTAGTCCAGAATTGGCTAGTTGGATGAAACATGCCTGAGCTTAGGCTTGGATGCTTTTGAAAATCAGCAAACACAACTACAGTCTCCATGATGTAAACCAATCTGCTGGACCACTTCCAATTTCAGCTCTGACACATGAAGAGCTTGGAAGTCATCATTCCCATCCTTCACAGAAAGTAAAAGCCAAACAAACTGAAAACTGGGGACTTTTCTTGGATCCCTCAGAGAATAAAGGTTTCAGGCAAATGGCCACCTTAACATCTGGAGAGAGAGGCAAATCCAAAGAGACATAGCCAAGATCTGTTTATTGGAACCTGAAGACAACAGAAGGATCAACTGGTAGAAAAACTTTAATAGTAATTTTGGTGGATTGCTAGAGGCAGAGTATGAATTTGCCTAAGAGTGAGAGACCTGGTATTTGGTGATTATAGCATACAGGTAAGTAAAATGAATGACGGCAATATCACAGGGGATGAGAAGGATATATTGGGGATATTCTAAGGTACCCACACTACATGTGAAGTAGTTTAGTGTTACTTGGAAGTGGACTTAATTAGTTAAAAATGTAAATAAGAAACCCTAGGGCAACCTCTAAAATGTTTTTAAAAATAAGTATACTTGATATGCTAAGATATAAAATGCTTGATTAAAACCAGGAAAGGCAGAAAAAGAGGAAGGAAAAAGGAACAAAATATAATGAGTAGAAAATAGTTACAAACATGGTAGTTATCTGTCCAATTAAATCAATAATCACTTTAAATGTGAATGGTCTAGATATATGAATTTAAAAGACAGAGTTTGTCAGAGTAGACTTAAAAAACCACCCAATTATATGTTGTTTACAGGAAACCCACTTTAAATATAAAGAGTCAAGTAGGTTAAAAGTAAATATTTGAGGTGATGAATATGCTAATCAGCATGATTTGATCATTACTCACTGTAGACATGTATTGAAATATCATTCTATATCCCGTAACTATGGACAATTATTTCATATCAACTAAAAATAAAAGGAAAAAAAAAAGAAAGAAAAAGCAGAGACATAAACAAAAATATACCATGCTAATACCAATCAAAAGCAAGCTAGAGCAGCTCTGTTAATTTCAGACAAAGCTGACTTCAGAACAAGTAACCCGATTAGGGAGGAAGAAAGGTATTACATTATGATAAGGAGGGCAATTCTCTTGAAGTTAAGAAGATCTAACTATCCCAAATGTGTGTATACCTAATCACCAACGAAGATGCGTGAGGCAAAAACTGAGAGAACTGCAAGAAGAAGTTGACAAATCCACTACTGCAGTTGGAAATTTCAATATCCCCCTCTCAGTAACTGACAGATCAAGCAGGCAGAGACTCAGTAAGGATATACTTGACGTAAAATAACCTGCTGAGTTACATGTGAAACATACTTTTCTGTTATCTTTTATTTCCCTAACCTCTTAATTTTGTTTCTCTAACCACTTTGAAATGTCTGAAGAGAAAACCATAGAGTAAGCCTAGAAACGTGATTGAAATTTAATTCAGTAAAATAACAACAACAACCCAGTTTTATTAAAGAAAATAATGATGTCTTCCTTTAGATTATAAGAAAGAAGATAATGGTACTTATACGACCTTTCACTTGTGTAATCACTGTTTCATTTTAAAGTACTTTGCTTCCTAATCAAAAAAATTTTACTTGTTTAATTAATTTATTTATTTTGTAGAGCCAGGGTCTTGCTATGTTGGCCAGGCTGGTCTTAGACTCCTGGCCTCAAACAAGTCTCCTACCTCAGTCTCTCAAAGTGCTAGGATTACAGATGTGAGCCACTGCACCTGGCCCAAAGTACTTCTTCTATATGCCTTTATTTATATGCCTTTGTTTTATTTGGTAGAGACAAGGTCTTGCTAAGTTGCTCAGGCTAGTCTTGAACTTCTGGACTCAAGCAAGCCTCCTACCTCAGTCTCTCAAAGTGCTGGGATTACACATCTGAGCCACTGGACCTGGCCCAAAGTACTTTTATATGCCTTTGTTTGATTACAACCCTTATCCATAAAATGGGTACAAAAATACACGTCAGATAGCCAAAGCGGGTGTTTTCACACCCATTTTACTGGCTCCATAATCCAAGATTCAAAGAGACGATGTGACTTGACGTGATTACCCAGGTAGGAAGCTGCAGATCTGGACAGAGAACCCAATTCTTGAGATTCTTACCCCACTATTCCATCCACCCCAACAGGTTTCCTCTCGAAATAACTGTGTTAGAGAGAGATTTCTTAGCACATTGCTACTTTGGACTTTGTAGACACAGCATTAGGGGAGACACCCCCCACCAACACACTTTAACATCTGTACAGTATTCTCTTCCAAAGATGTTTTTGCAAACAGCAGCTAGTGTTTATGAAGTCATCCCAGATTTGACAGGATACTGTCAAGTATTCAATGCCTTCCGCCCTCCGTTGTTCTCTCTTCAACTCAGCACCACTCCTTCCACCTCCACCTCTTCCGGACCACTACATTTGAGGCTTCCATTGCTTCAAGAACAGAGTCAGAGAAAAGAGACTTCAAGTGTTTGGCTTTTAAGATGCATTCCTGGTATAAATCAGAGAGATTTTGAAGAATACATATTGTATTATGATTTTCTTTCTTTCTTTTCCTTGTTTTTTTGAGACAGGATCTTGCTCTGTCACCCAGGCTGGAGTGCAGCAGCATGATCATAGCTCACTGCAGCCTCATACTCCTAGGTTCAAGAGATCCTCCTGCCTCAGCCTCCCAAGTAGCTGGGACTATATGTGCATGCCATTGTGTCTGGCTATTTAAAAAAAATTTTTTTTTGTAGTGATAGGGTCTGACTACGTTGCCCAGGCTGGTCTCTAACTCCTGGCCTCAAGTGATCCTTCCACCTCAGCCTCCCAAAGTGCATGAGTCTTTGCACTCCACCCAAGATGAGATTTTTAGAGGAAACTCTCACTGAGATGGGGGAGAAAAGATAGGTGGGGCCATGATGTTACCAAGTTTGGTAACCAGGGTGCATCCGGTATTGTATACCGCCTTTCCAGATCCTCTTCATGCCTCATTGCAAAAGGGAGGTAGGCGATGGAGCTCCCCAACTTGCTTGAGCACCTGAGCACAGAGGGGCAGCGACTTTGCAGGAGTTGTCCACGGCATGGTGCAGTCATATAACTGCAGAAAGAGACTGTGCTGAATGAAGGGAAACCAAGCTCCCTGTGGCCCTGAGCCATCAAGATGAGAGCAGAAGAATTCTCAGAGCTCCAAGAGCAGGTGGTAGGTAGTGGAAAAAGGGGTGCTGGTAGACCAGAAGGCTCATTGCCATGCAAATGGGATGCTGCCATGCAGAGCACAGCAGCCTTGGAAGAAACCGATTGTTGGGTGACTCAATGGCCATTGCCATCCTCATTTCCTCTGCCACCTCCCACTACAGGGGCCAAACGTTTTTCATTTTTAAAAAATTTATGTTGATTTTTATTGTTTTTTTAGAGCCAGGGTCTCACTCTGTGTTATGGTTTAGGTGTGTCCCCACCCAAATCTCATCTTGAGTTGTAGCTCCCATAATTCCCACATGTTGTGGGAGGGACTTGGTGGGAGATAATTGAATCATGGGGGTTCTTCCCCCATACTCTTCTCATGAGTCCATTAAACTTCTCTTTTTCTTATAAATAACCCAGTCTCTGGTATGTCTTTATCAGCAGCATGAAAACGGACTCATACACTCTGTCACCCAGGCTGGAGTGCAATGGTGCAATCATAGCTCACTATAACCTCAACATCCTGGGCTCAAGCCATGTTCCCATCTCAGTCTCCTGAGTAGCTGGGACTACAGGCATGCACCACCACGCTTGGCTAAGTTATTTTTGTTTTTATTTTAAAGATGGGGTCTCACTGTATTGCCCCAGTTTGGTCTCAAACTCTTGGCCTCAAGTGATCCTCCTGTCTTGGCCTCCCAAAGCTCTGGAGTTACAGGCATGAGCCACTGCGCCCGGCCAGCTGAAAGTGTTAGTGGTTTTTCCTCAGCTTTCACTTCAGCTAGGTGGGGCCATGTTACCAAGCGGCAGTTCAGTCACCTCTGGACTTCAGATTCTGTGAAAAAAATAAACTCCCTTTGAGTGCTTCTCAAACTTGAGTTTGCCTCAGATCCACCTGGAAGGCTTGTTAGAGCACAGATTGCTGTTTCTGATTCTGTCATCTAGGGTGGAGGCTTTTTTTTTTTTTTTTTTTGAGACAGGGTCTTGCTCTATCACTCAGGCTGGAGTGCAGTGGTGCCATCTCGACTCACTGCAGCCTCAACCTCCTGGGCCCAGTAAATGCTCCCCACCTCAGTCCCTCTGTGTAGCTGGGACTACAGTCATGTGCCACCAAGCCTGCCTAATACTTTAGTATTTTCAGTAGAGACAAGTTTCACCATGTTGCCCAGGCTGGTCTTAAACTCCTGGATTCAAGCGATCCTCCCGCCTTGGCTTCCCAAAGTGCTGGGATTACAGGCGTGAGCCACCGTGCCCAGTCAAGAATGTTGTACTTCTAACAAGTACCCAGGTGATGCTGATGCTGTCAATCTGGGGACCAGACATTGAGAACCACAGGTTTAACTCACTGTAAGTCAGGAAAACAGCTATGTGCAGTGTAACACAATCCTAACTGATACCATGCCATATCTGAGACCAAAGACAATGATAGGGACTTCTCAAACAGATGGACTGGTTTGAGAACTGGTCTGGCAGGTGCAATGGGGGCCATGCCTGAGAGGGTCCTCACAGCAGAGAAGATGAGCACAACCAGAGCTGTACATTTAGAAAGCAGCTTGTCAACCAGGGAGGCAAATATGGGGAAGCACATTACAAAGTCCAATATGAGTCGGGCATGGTGGCTCGCTTCTGTAATCCCAGCACTTCGGGAGGCTGAGGGAGAAAGATCCCTTGAGGTCAGGAGTTTGAGGCTAGCCTGGGCAACATAACAAGACCCCATTTCTACAAAGTATTTAAAAATTAGCCCAGCTTGGTGGGGCACAACTGTAGTCCCAGCTGCTTGGAGCTGAGGTGGGAGGATAACTTGAACCCAGCAGTTGGAAGCTGCAGTGAGCAATGATATTATTAGCTTCACTGCACTCCATCGTGGGCAACAGAGTGAGACCCTATTTCTCTCTCTCTCTTTTTTTTTTGGAGATGGAGTTTCGCTCTTGTTGCCCAGGCTGGAGTGCAATGGCACAATCTCGGCTCATTGCAACCTCTGCATCCCGGGTTCAAGTGATTCTCCTGCCTCAGCCTCCCAAGTAGCTGGGATTACAGGCATGAACCACCATGCCAGGCTTATTTTTATATTATTAGTAGAGACAGGGTTTTACCATGTTGGTCAGGCTGGTCTCGAAATCCTGATGACAGGTGATCTGCCTGCCTTGGCCTCCCAAAATGCTGGGATTACAGACGTGAGCCACCACACCCAGTGTGAGACCCCATCTCTAAGAAAAAAAAAAAAATTCTTGGGGCCAGGCACAGTGACTCATGCCTGTAATCCCAGCACTTTGGGAGGTCAAGGCAGGCAGATCACTTGAAGTCAGGAGTTCAGGATCAGCCTGGCCAACATGATGAAACCCTGTCTCTACTAAAAATACAAAAATTAGCCAGGCGTGGTGGCACACACCTGTAGTCCCAGCTACTCCGGAGGCTGAAGTAGGAGAATCGCTTGAACTTGGGAGGCGGAGGTTGCAGTGAGCCGAGATCACATCACTGTCTTCCAGCCTGCTGGGTGACAGAGTAACATTCTGTCTCAAAAAAAAAAAAGAAAAAGAAAAGTCCAGTACAACCTTAGAAGGGTTTTAAGCAGAAGTTTGGGTAGGGGTTGAGCAGGTAGGGGTGGGGCAGGGTGTGTAGCATGTGGAAATTGTGAGTGTGTGTATGTGTGTGTGATGTCACAATATATGTTTTTGAAAACACAATTCTGCCATACTTTGAAATATCACCACTGGCAAGAGACTTTCTACCTGTCCACATTTCGGACAGTCTCCTTGGTTAGAAAATAATTCCTTAAAATAGGTTATACATCCTTGGATGTTTGAAGATAGCTAGCACGGACCCAAACACTTTCTGAAGGCTAAGCGGATTTGGTCCTCCACCTGTTTCTTGTTAGACTTGATCTGGTGTCTTCTCACCACCTGGTATTTTTCCTAAGCACCTATTACTGTCTGACTCCTAAAGTGTGAAGCTTAGAACGAACCCAGATCGACAGTATGGCCTGATTGCGCTACATATGTCACTTCTCTCATTCTGGAAACTACACATTCAGTGCAAGCTAAGACTGTGTTAATTGTTTTGGCAGTCAGATCACACTATTGACCCGCGCTGAGCTTACTGACAAGTCTAACTCCCCAGGCTTTTCATATAAACTGCAACCACATTCGGCTCCCTTTTCCCACACCTGTGCCTTTTGGACCCAAGGGCAGAACCTTACGTTTGTTCCAATTAAATTTTATCTTGTTAAACCCAGTTCATCACTCTATCCTGTCAAAAATGCCTGGAGCCCTTATTAGGTTTTCCAAAATACATGCTCTACTCCCACAAGTTTCCACCCATCAATCTACACATATTGGAATTCCTCTTCTGTGTCAGTGCTGTTCTCAACATTGAGGATTTAGAGATGTTTGAGACTCTGTCATTGCCTTCAGAGAGCTCACAGACACGCACAAAGGCTAAAAAAAGTGCATTGCACTGGGCGCAATAAAAGAGAAACCAAGTTTGATGGAAGCAGGTAGAAGAGGTCCCTAATCTAGACCGGGGTGGGAAATGGGGGATAGGGGAAGGCATCCCTGCAGGGGTGACACCTACAATAAATCCTGCATACAAAGTAGGAGAGCAGAAGATGTTGGATACATTAAGGCATGGAACACTTGAGAACCTGCAAGCACTTGGGGAATGGAGAGGTCAGATATGAAAGGCTGAAGACTTTTACATGTAGATTTGGGTTGAAGAAACACCATGCAGCTTGAGGGTGAAGGGGACTGGGCACATGGTACATACGTAGACGTGGAGAGGACAGTGGAACTGTTAACCATCCTCCTGGTAAGAGTTGTTGGGGTGATGATAAAGCAAGGTGGTGTGGATGGACAGGAGTGTATGTAGATCTGGGATTGAGTCAATAGGTCTTGGTAACGACTGGAAGGAAAAAGTGAAGATTGGTGCCAAGAATCTTGGCCTTAGCACCCGAGTACATAATGGTAATCTTAATTTGGATAAGAACTTGAGAAGAGGGCTGGGCACGGTGGCTCACGCCTGTAATCCCAGCACTTTGGGAGGCGGAGGTGGGTGGATCACGAAGTCAGGAGATCAAGACCATCCTGGCTAACACAGTGAAACCCCGTCTCTACTAAAAATACAAAAACATTAGCCGGGCATGGTGGCAGGTGCCTGTAGTCCCAGCTACTCGGGAGGCTGAGGCAGGAGAATGGCGTGAACCTGGGAGGTGGAGCTTGCAGTGAGCCGAGATCACGCCACTGCAGTCCAGCCTGGGCAACAGAGTGAGACTCCATCTCAAAAAAAAAAAAAAAAAAAAAAAAAAGAAAAGAAATTGAGAAGAGAAATAGGTTTCAGTATGGGTCTTTGATTTTGATGCACTGTGAGGCATCTAATTAGAGATGTCCAGAAGACAGTTGAGTACATCCATCCACAGGGGCAGAAGTGAAGTGGACTGGAAATACAGATTTAGGGATCATCAACCCTGAGATAATAGTTGAATATGGAGCGGTAATAATGTTTAGGGAAAGTGTAAAGAAAGGGCTAAAATGAAGACTTTATGAGGTCAGCATCTATTCACTCATCTATCCATCCATCCACTCATCATTCATCTGTCCATCTAACCACCTACCCACCCATCCATCCACCCACTCACCCACACACCCACCCACCTACCCATTCATTCATCCATCATCCATCCATCTAACCACCCAATCATCAATCCATCCATCCATTCATCATCCATCCAACTACTTAACCATCCATCCATCCATCCATCCATCCATCCATCCATCCAACCACCCAGTCATCAATTCATCCATTCATCATTCATCCATCTAACTACTTAACCATCCATCCATCCATTCATCCATCCATCCATCCATCCATCTGTCTAACCACCCAATTGTCAATTCATCCATCCACTCATCATCCATCCATCTAAATACTTAATCATCCATCCATCCCTCCATCCATCCATCCATCCATCCATCCATCCATCCATCCATCCATTTATCTATCCATCCATCTAACCAGCCAACCATCTATCCATCCATCCATCAATCCATCCATCCCTCTATTCCTCTATCTATCCATCCAACTATCCATCAGTCTAGCAAACAGAGTACCTTCTATGGGTCAATGACAGTGACAAATGAAAAAAAGGTAGAGTCTTTTTTCCCTAAGGAGTTTGTATTCTGATGGTTGTGGTGGGAGACAGGTAATAAACATGTAGCAAATAAGAAAATGAGATAACTGTAGTTACCAAGTGGCACAAAGAAAATAAAATAGGGTGATATGAAGGAGAACAACTAGGCGAAGCAGCATTAGCTGGGATGGTAAGGAAACAAGAAGGGGCATTTTGATTGAGACCTAAATGAGAAGGAGGCAGTTTTATGCGACAATCGGGTGGACGAGCCTGGGATGACTAAAGAATGACAGGTACAAAGATGCAGAGAGAGAGGAATCAGCTTGGCCTTTGTGAATGAGAAGCTGGAATAGCTGGAGGGTAGTGAGCAGGAAGGGAAAGAGTGGTAAGGATGATGTAAAGCAGGTGGTCAGGTGCCTTGCAGGTTAGGTAGGATCTTATAGACCTTGCTGAGGACTTTGGCTGTGATGGGAAGATTGTTCACCAGGAACATATGTATGAGCTGGTTTATGATTTGGAAAGATCATCCTTGTTGCTATGTGGATGATGTTTTGTAGTGAGGCAAAAGTGGAGGCAGGGAGACCAATTAGGACAGTGGTCCAGGCAAGAGATAATGGTAGTTTGATGAGGGAGGTAGCAAGGGAGATGGGAGAAATGGTCATATTTGATATGAATTTTGGAGATTTAATGGATAGAACATATTTTTGGATTAGATGTAGGGTGTGAGGAAAATAATCAAGAATATGCTTAGGTTCTGTGCATAAGAATTTGGATGACGGTGATGCTATTTGCTGAGATAAAGAAGGCTTGAGGATGGAGCAATGCTTTTTTTGTAGGAGATGGGAGTAAATGGTTTGCTTGTTGCCAAGTTAGATTTGAGGTTTCTTTTTGTCATTCAAATGAAGATGTTGGGCAGGATGTTGGAAATATGAATCAGTAGCAGAAGGACAGAAAGAGTTTAGAGATACAAATTTGAATGCTGAGAGCACATACAGGCAGTCTCGAAGCCATGGGAATGAATGCACACACCTAGCATATATAGAGAGAAAAGAGAAATGATCAGCAGGGGAAGGAGGTCTGTCAAGAAGACTAGGAAGGGCCAGGTGCAGTGGCTCGGGCCTGTAATTCCAGCAGTTTGGGAGGTGGAGGTGGGTGAATTTCTTGAGCCCAGGAATTCGAGACTAGCCTGGGCCACATAATGAGACCCCATTTAAAATTTAAAATTTAAAAAATTAGCCAGGTGTGGCGGCATGCGACTGTGGTCCTGGCTACTCAAGAGGCTGAGGTGGGAGGATCCTTTGAGCCCAGGAGTTCCAGGCTGCAGTGAGCCATGTTTGCATCACTGCATTCCAGCCTGGGCAACAGAGTGAGACCCTATCTTGATTAAAAGAAAAAGAAGACTGAGAAGTAGGGTTAGGCAGATACAAGGGCAGATGTTAAGAGAGGTCGGCACAGTGGCTCACGCCTATAATCCCAGCACTTTCGGAGGCCGAGGTGGGTGGATCACGAGGTCGGAAACTCAAGACAAGCCTGGCCAACATGGTGAAACTCCGTCTCTACTAAAAATACAAAAAATTAGCTGGGTGTGATCATGCGTGCCTGTAATCCCGGCTACTTGGGAGGCTGAGGCAGGAGAATTGCTTGAAACCAGGAGGCAGAGGTTGCAGTGAGCCGTGTGCCACTGCACTCCAGCCTGGGTGACAGAGCGAGACTCTGTCTCAAATAAAAGAAGAGAGATCAATTAGAATGAAGACTGAAGAGTATTTATTGGCTTTAGCACAAGGCAGGGCGGTGGTGACGTTTGTCAGACCATTTCAGTGGCGTTGGGTGTTGAAGAGCGAGTGGGAAGTGAGACTCTGGGGAAGTGACAGTACATTTTTTTCCAGTAACCTTTACTCTGAAAGGAGGCAGAGAAATGAGGTAGTAGCTAAAAGGGGACCAATACGTATGAAGGCACTTCTTTAGAAATAATACTAATTTGTTTTTTTAGGAGATAGAGCAATGACCTGAACTTGGGTATGAGGTCAGGGGCAGACTACAAGCAACAGTAGCCTAATAATGAGCTCCAGAAATTGAGGGTCTTGCCTCTGGGTAGCATTGATCTTGGATCCTTGGAGGGATGGGAGCAAGTGGAGAGAAAGTGGGTTCAGATGGGCAGATCAGAAAGGCTGCAACTCTAAGACCATGTGTGGCTTGTACCCAATGGGAAAACTGGATGTGAGGCTAACTTGGTATAGCAAAAAAAAAAAAAAAAAAAAAAAAAAAAAATTTGTTTGAGATGAGATCTCTGTTTGTCACCAGGCTGGAGTGCAGTGGCACCATTACAACTCCCTACAGCCTTAACCTCCTGGGCTCCAGTGATCCTTCTGCCTCAGCCTCCTGAGTAGCTGGGATTACAGGCACAGGCCACCATGCCTGGCTAATTTTTAAATTTTTATTGTTTGAGATGGGGTCTCACTATATTGCCCAGGCTTCACCCAAACTCAGTGGGCTCAAGAGATGTTCCTGCCTCAACCTCCTGAGTAGCTGGGACTACAGGTGTGTACCACCATGCCCAACTAATTTTTAATTTTTTGTAGAGATGTGGTCTCACTATGTTGCCCAGGCTGGTCTTGAACTCCTGGCCTCAAGTAATCCTCCTGCTTTGGCCTCCAAAGGGCTGAGATTATAGGCAAAGACCACTCTGTCTGGTCTGGTACAGCAAGTTCTTAATGAAACTGTGCTGCTTCCTGTTTTAGGAGCTCAAAAACCAACTGCTCTATAACATTTCCTGGATCAGTACAAAGCATACTGGTTTAGGCCTCTCTTGGGTTTAGAGGCAGGGTTCCAATCTCCTTCTCTTTCAGAAAACTGGCAAAAGCAAGACACATCCTCGGTTCTGAGGGTGGGAGTGAGGGGAACTTCCAAAAAGAGGACTAGCCAGCTGTTGTCTTGAGCCCCTGGATGGCCCTGTTCCCGCTACTCTTCAAGCTCTCCTGGCCTCTCTGCAGGTCTCTCTCCCACCTCCAAGCTCCAGCAGGAAACTTCCTGAGTCCACTCCCTCCCTCAACCCTGCCAACCCCCAACCAAGCTCTGGCAACCAAAGGCTCAGCCCATGAGGCAGCCTCCAGGACTCCAGGCCAATGTTGCCTTCTGATTGGTCAGTGTTTTTGCCTTACAAGTGGTCAAATACATTTGAACATCACTCTTGCAGTTTCTGGGAAGCCGAATTCAGCTTGTACATCTTCAGGTCTACTCTTTGCTGCTTCTGCTCCTGGCTTGGCAGTCTAATTAATAAGTTCTTAGCATTCCTTTGGAATCCATTCAGTTCAAGAGACTTGCACTCCTGAGTGCCTAAGTGCTCAGCTGCAGAGGCCGCCCCACTTGAGCTCTGATTCCTGCTTTTCACAGTTAATTCTGTCTCTTTCTGAACAAAGATTACTCTCTCTGACAGGTACAAAAGAATAGAACAGGAGTTGGAAGGACAGAGGGCATTGCAGGTGGAGGAAATAGAATGAATTAATGCCTGGAGGCACTTGGGAAACGGTGAGAGGCCAGTTTGAGCTCCAGGCTTGCAGCATACAGCCAGAGGCGGGAGGGAGCTTTGGGGGAAAATGGTCCTTTGGGGTCAATGTACACAGAATTCTCAGTGTCAAGCCTGGGGAACTCAGGGTTTATTCTGGCGGCCATGAAGAATCAGCGGAAAGCTCAGATTAAGACAGAGACATGATAAGCCCTTTGCCTGTAGAAGGTTGACTGTGGACTAGAGTGAGGAGGGGCTGGGGGTAGGAGAAGCATTAGGGGATTTTGCACAAGTCCAGAAAGGAGCCAGCTGAGGGCATGGGGTGGGCACGGAGGTGACAGCAGCCCTTCTTTAGGGTCACTGGATGTGAGGAATGGCTGTTGAGCTTGGCAGCTCTGTGCTCCTGGCAGGTTCCGGTAGTGTTGCTATGAAACCCATACCGACTTTGCTTGTGTCTAAAATCCATCACATGTTAGCCAATTCCAAATTGTGTTTGAGTTGAAACTTCTGGTTTCTAACAAATGGTTTATTTAAATGACCTCTTTAGGGATTATTAAACATGCTTGTAATTTTCTGTAAGCTTCCTTGAGATCTTAAGGGTAAATGCAAGCAGAGCTTTAACCCTTTAACATAGTTTTACCCTGGTAATACTTCTCTCTCTCTCTCTTTCTTTCTCTCATAGTCGCACTGTTTTGAGGGGATGTGGGTAGGTGGCTGAGATGATGTTCAGGCATTGCTCATTTTGGCAACCTATTCCACATCCCACACATGGGACGGCATACCCCTGGAGTGTTCCTTCAGACCACACACATATAATCTCTATTCCTCCATCCCACCCCTTTCCATACTCTAGATTTTTAATTTTTACAGGAGACTTACTAACTGGGGAAACAGAGGGCAGAGAAGAGGGGGAGGAAAAACTTGGTGTGGTGGGTGTTTCCAGTTCTGTCCCTTTGACTAGGTTGAGGCTCTTGAGTGGGGGCGTCCAAGAATGGGGCTGAAGGATCTCCTACACATTCTTGCTGTGCAAAGTGTAGTTGGATAAGCAGCACCAGTGCCGCCCTGGAGCTTGCAGCAATGCAGATTTCCAGGCCCCAACATTGACCTAACAGAATCAGAATTTGTATTTTAACCAGTCCTCTAGGTGATTCCTCAGCACATTACAGTTTGAGAAGCAGCGGGGATGGTGGTTTCAAGCTCAGCGATGCATTAGAAACACTTGGGGAGATTGAGGAAGTCTTGACGTTGGCTGGATGCAGTGGCTCGCCCTTGTAATTGCAGCACTTTGGGAGGCAAAGGCAGGAGGATTGCTTGAGCCCAGAGTTCGACACCAGCCTGGGCAACTTAGAGAGACCCCCCATCTCTACAAAAGATAAGAAAATTAGCCAGATGCGCTGGCATGTGCCTGTAGTCTCAGGTCCTGGGGATGCTGAGATAGGAGGATCCCTTGAGCCCAAGAGGTTGAGGCTGCAGTGAGCCATGACTGCACCATGAGACATTGTTTCAAAAACAAAATAAAATAAACTCCCAATGCCTCTGCTGCACCCCACACCCATTAAATAAGAATCTCTGGGACCTGGGCATTTCTACCAAGCTTCTAGGTGATGTTGATACCATCCATCCATCCATCCACTCATCCATCCATACGTTCATCCACCCACTTACCCATCATCCATCACTCATAGACCAGCCCTTCGGCAGAAAGATTCTAGAGAATGTACTGGCCTCTGATCACTATCAGGGCTGATGAGCAATGTGAAGCTGGGGAGGAATCTCCGAGGGCATTCAGCACTCCCTGGGCAGGCTGAGGAATGGCAATGTTGGGATTACCACCAAGGAAACACCCTCAGCTCTTGCATGAGTTTCCCACACAGGGACTGCTACAAGGGCAGCTGCATTGCTCCCTTGAAAGGAATTACAATGGTGGAGTCCAAGTGGGAGCCAGGGTGTTTGTGGGCTGCCAGAAATAACTGGAAGACCCTTGAATAAGGGTTAGTTTTCTTCTTGGGTAAGTTGAGGAGGTTTGAATTCCTTCTAATGTGACCCTATTTTACCTTTTCCAAATGGTGAGGCATGACATATTGGATAGAGATTTTTATCTGTCCATCCGTACATTCATCCATCCATCCACTCACCCACCATCTATTCATCCACTCATCCACCTATTCATCCGTCCACTCATCCATCCATCCATTCATCCATCCATCAATCTGCTCATCTATCCACTCATTTATCCATCCATCCAACCATCCATCCATCCATCCATCCATCCATCCATCCATCCATCCACCCATCCATCCACTCATTTATCCATCCAACCATCCATCCATCCATCCATCTATCCATCCATCCATCCACTCATCCATCCATCCCTCCATTCATCTATCCATCAACTCATCCATCCATCCATCTATTCATCCATCCATCCATCCATCCACTCATCCATCCACTCACCCACCATCCATTCATCCACTCATCCACCTATCCATTCATCCACTCATCCATCCATCTATCCATTCATCTGTCCATCCATTTGCTCTCTGTCAACTCATTTATCCATCCATCTATCCATCCATATATACTTTCATCCATCCACCCACTTACCTATCATCCGTCCTCCATCCATCCATCCACTCATCCATCCATCCGCTCATCCACCCACTTACCCATCATCCATCATCCATCCATTCATCCATCCATCCATCCATCCATCCATCCATCCATCCATCCAGTCAATCATCTACCCACACTACTATGCACACAGTCTATCACTTTGCTTATTTTTAATGACCACTGGCTTGCCAACTGTTGCTCTCCAGAATAGTCTGAGATTAGCCATCACTGTTAAACTATCCTATGAGGATAGAAGGCAAGGCTCTAAAGAAGGCATACAGAAATGAGCATTCGTTCTTCACGTGGCATGGCAGTTGCTGAGGTCAAAACCCTAGTACCATTAGGAAACACCCAAAGTAGCCACTTGTGGGTGGCCACAAGGCCAAGCCCTTTACTGTTGGTACTCTGAATGCTTCAAGAATTCTTGGTGTGGTTAGAAGCTGTGTCTTGAAATAAAGTACCCTGTGTCTTTAGGCCATTGGCAAATTTGCTTGGAATTCTATGCAGAAATAATGCTCGGCCATGGAAATCAGGCCTTCAGTGACAACCAATCCTCGTTAGTGAGCACAAACGACCCACAAACGGCCACAGATCAGCAGCTCATGGGCTTTGTGCAGTGGTAAATTGGCCCCACTGGAAAGGCGTGCTAGAATGAGCAGCACTGCACAACAGCCCTTGAGTCAGCCTGAAGCTTCGTCTCCCCACCCCCAAGCAGATGCAAGCCCTGCGTGAGTCCCTTGGCATTCTGTGACGCAGATGGTTTAATGGGCACAGCTGCCTGCACAACAGGAGCGGCGATGCTGTCTGGATCTCACCCACCCAGAAGAAAGGGAACAAAATGGCCCCACGCCCTTCCTGCTCCTCTCCTTCTCTGGTGCTACTGCTCCTCCTCTCAGGCTGAGAACATTGCCGCTGGCTCTGACCCTGCTGTCACTTTCCTCCTTCCTGTAGCTGTGGTTTGGCACAGCTTTGTCCAGAGACATCATTGTCCTTGACAGACATTGGGTCAGCCAGGATGGTGCAAGAGAGAGATAGGGCACGAAAGGCAATCACTTAGGCCAAGGCAGGTGTGGGTGAAAGCCAGCCTAGCTCCAGGCACAGAGTCTAAGGTCATCCATCAGTCTCATTATTAATTCTAGAAGGGGTGAGCTCCAAGGAAGCCATCAGTTAAGGGGGCACAGCAGCAGGGTTTCTGGAGGGCAGCCAGTATGTAGCTGTGTATAGGATTAGGTGGTGATTTGGGTAGGTATTGGCTCACAAAGAAGCGTGAGAGCTTGTGGGCCAGGCTCTGGCCAGACATTTGTTCTTTTTTTTTTTTTTTTTTTAAAGGGGTCTCACTCTGTCATCCAGGCTGAAGTGCAGTGGTGAACTCACTGCAGCCGCAACCCCCTGAGATCAAGTGATCCTCCTGCCTCAGCCTCCCAAGTAGCTCCCATGTACTACCATGCCTGACTAATTAGTTTTTATTTGTTGTAGGGATGGGGTCTTGCTGTGTTGCCCAGGCTCATCTTGGACTCAAGCAATCCTCTCACCTTGACCTTCCAAAGTGCTGGGATTACAGTCATGAACCGCAGTGCCCAGCCCAGAGACATGTTCTGAAGTACTTGGCAGAGCGTGTCATGGAGCCAAGGATAGGGCTGTCAGCTGGCTCCGCAGAAGGGTCAGTGGGAAAAGGACGAAAGGAAGCTGTTCCTGGGGACTTCCCCACAGTATTGACTCCAGGTATGTTTGGCATCAGTGGAGGACTTGGGACTGAGACACTGGGTCCAAAGTTTGGGATCATGCCAGGATTTCTGGGCAGCAGAACTGTGGTTACTGATGGGTGTCCTGACACACAAGAAGGGTGCCAGCTTTTACCTAGGGGTTTTGGAGGCCATTGGCCACGAAAAGCTAGGGAGACTGAGGTGGGAAAGGAAGCAGAGGTTGGCAGTCCTTCAGATCTTACTCTTACCTAGCTCTGTTTCTTCCTTCAAAAGACCTTCCCCCCTTATCTTCATTTCCCCCACTCTAGGAGCTGGGTACACTGCTTCAGAGTCTGATTGCCACCCTACGTATTTCTGCCTCATGTTAATTCCCTGGAGGAGCCGTTCCGGGAAATCATTAAGAGCCTGATTTAAATATCCCAACCCTGTGACTTCGTGCATATAACTTCATCTCCCTGTGCCTCAGTTTCTTCATCTGTGAAACTGAGATAATAATAATAAAATCTACTTCACAGGATTGCTGTGAGAATTAAATAATGATGTAATAATAAAGCCCTTAAAATAATGCTTGGCATATAGTGTCATATATGTGTTTGCTGCTGAAGCTACTTCTACTACCATTATATAACTCCTCCTGCTCTCCTCTTCCTCCGCCACACAGGCCAATCCTTCTAAGCCTCCCTGCGGCGTCCAGATGCAAGCACTCACCAAATCTTCTGATATTTAACCCACAAGTCCCATCTCTCTTCTGTTCCAATGGTCACCACCTCATTTCTAGTCCTCATTGCCTCTGGCCAAGCAATGGCCTTCAGGTTGTCCTCCTTTCCTACAATTAAGTCCCCTTTTGAGCCATTTTCCAATCTGCCTCTAAGGGAGTTATTTTTAGAAAATACAGATCAGATCATGTCATTTTGTCTTATTTTCAGTAACCCTACATTGCCCATAGAATAAAGGTCAAACTTAATCTGACCCCAAGCTGTCTTCTGAACTCTCTGTGTACCTTTTGCTCTAAATATATCCAAATTCTTGCTCTTCTCCAAACCTATCCATATTTTTGCTTCTATCTGGAAGTAATGAATATTTCCTTCCTTCCTTCCTTTTTTCCTTCCCTCCCTCGCTCCCTCCCTTCTTCCTTCCTTCCTTCCTTCCTTCCTTCCTTCCTTCCTTCCTTCCTTCCTTCCTTCCTTCCTTCCTTCCCTCCTTCTTTGGGAGGCTGAAGAGGGGAGATCACTTGAGACTGTTGACCAGTCTGGGCAATAGAGCAAGATTCCATCTCTACAGAAAAAAATTTTTTTTAATTAACCGGACATGGCACACACCTGTAGTCCCAGCTACTGGGGAGGCTGAAGTGGGAGGATCCCTTGAGCCCAGGAGTTCAAGATTGTAGAGTCACTGCACTCCAGCCTGGGTGACAGAGTGAGAACCCAACTCTAAAAACAGAAACAAACACAAAACAACCCCAGATTTTTGGTTATCATTTTAAAAAGTCAGCAGAAATGAGTAGACCCAAGTGCCATTTGCATTCAAGACTCTGATAGATAGTTGCCCTGTGGAATGCTTCTTAAATCAGTCCCATTTCATTTTGAGCATATCTAATATTTCCAAGCACAGTGTTTGCTTTGTATGTATGTATGTTATACACACACCTAACAATCCACATACATATATGTATAATTGGCACCTGTCATAGTGAGTGTGCAATAATATTTGCTAATTTAATGAAGTCAATTTGGCACTAGCTAGTGTGATTCTTGTACTGTTTTCTTTTTCTTCTTCATTTTTTTTTGAGACAAAGTCTTGCTCTGCTGCCCAGGCTGGAGTACAGTGGCATGATCTAGGCTCATTGCAACCTCTGCCTCCCAGGTTCAATCCTTTCTCATGCCTCAGTCTCCCGAGTAGCTGAGATTACAGGCATCTGCCACCATGCCTGGCTAATTTTTATTTTTTTAGTAGAGACAGAGTTTCACCATGTTGCCCAGGCTGGTCTCGAACTGACCTCAGGTGATTTGCCTGCCCTGGCCTCCCAAAGCTCTGGGATTACAGGGATGAGCCACCGCCCCCTGCCTCTTGTTCTATTTCCCACATACGTCTTTGCTGCAGAGTCCAGAATGAAGAAATGGTAGCACAGTTGACTGATTTAGCCGAGGGTCACACATAGCTGTTGGCCCGAGAGGTCAGAGTGCTATTATGAGTTGGAATTCAGGGTGGGACCCTACCAATCCACTCTGTCCTTTGCCACCACACTGGGCAATGCTTCCTATGACTTGGAGTCAGGCTGCATTATTTGCAGCCTTTATTAGCCATGATTAGCCAGTCCCCAGGTCCTTCGAATGCTGGTTTTCGCTTCTCCCTGCTAAGGTGACTTTTCAGCAACGTTTGCCCCTGCCAGAGAGGAGGGGCAGGAACAAAGGTGACATTCACAGTGGGAAATTTTCATACTGGCTGGAAGCATCCACCCAAATTAAATGTATGGATTATTTGTGGGTTTCAGTTTTCAGACTGTTCCTGTTCCCCACTGACACAAATAATTGGAAATTGACTATAGTAGCTCTTCGAGAAGATTATGGAAACGCAGTGAACGATTTATGCAGCTGGATGAATTAGAAATGTGGTTCTTCTGATTTTCTTTTTTTTTTTTTTTTCCGGGATGGGGTCTCACTCTGTCACCCAGGCTGGAGTGCCGTGGCATGATCTCGGTTCACTGCAACCTCCACCTTCTGGTTTCATGCGATTCTCCTGCCTCATGCGATAACTCCTGAGTAGCTGGGATTACAGGCATGCACCACCACACCCAGCTAATTTTTGTGTTTTTAGTAGAGACAGGGTTTTGCTATGTTGGCCAGGCTGGTCTTGAACTCCTGATCTCAAGTGATTCCCCCGGCCTCCGCTTATCAAAATGCTGAGATTACAGACACGAGTCACCACGCCTGGCCCAGGTCTTCTGATATGTGTGAGCTAATAAAAGTTTTTTGTGTATAGCTTTCAATTAATTGATTCCTGTTTACTGGAAACCTTCTATATTCAGTCAGGGAATTTGAAGTAGGCCATAGTCCCTGATCTCTAGGGAAGCAGGGTCTACCTGTGAGAGGTTATATAGCAATACAATGTCAGTAGCCACTTAATACAATGGTTTAAGCCAAGAAAGAACTAATATTTATCTTAGGGTTATAGACCATATGATGCCTGATTAGAAGAGACATGAGAAACTGACAAATTGCTTGAAGGAACTGTAGGTGAGGTAGGAAAATGGGTTGGGGGGATCTGGGAGGCCTTCAAGAGGAAAATTCTTCACAGCCTGAAGAGCAGGTGGATAGCACCAGGGGTTGGAGGAGTGAGGGGCATGGGGGTGAGGGATTGGGGCAAGAAGAGCATTCCTGAGTAGAACCTCAAAAGCAAAACCTCAGAATGGAGAAAGTAGAAGACAATTTTTTAATGTATAAGTTTGTTTTTGGATTTTCAGTTTTTGAAATATTTTCTTACTGACTCTAAATGGACTTATTATATCGGTAGATCTGCAAGAGAGTACTATTATTTTTAAAAATACAGGAAAAAGGTAACTTTTGTGTCAGACCAGAGTGGCTGGAATGGAATGTTCTGGAAGGTGGGCTGCTGGCAGCAGGACTGGGTAAATTCATTTGAACCAGACTGAGGTAGATCCAGTAACCAGGTCAAATAACAAAATGGTTTTCTAGGGTGAGACGTTGTTTTCAGGAAAACAGCATTGCTACAAGTTTTGTTCATGCCCAAGTTTGCTGCCTGTGAAAAAATAAATTGTTTATTCATTTTTTGAATATACATGAACATAAATGAACAAAAACCTAAAAACACTCAAAGGTATGTAACACCAGTCAAGGCTCCTGCCCACGCTTTCCCCATGGCTTTATTCTTTATTCTAAGACAACCTAACAGGTTTTGTTAGGAGTTTTTGTTATATGTTATTTGCCAACATCAAAAAGGTTTCTGGGCTTAGAAAGAGTCTGTGTTATCTGCGTCATTTCGAGTTGTGCTCAGTTTTAAAATTCTAGTCCTCCACTGCAGCCCAAAACCAGCGCTGCGTCAAGTGAACACTGGTTACAAAAATTGTCAACACTGCCCATGTGACATTTATTTATGTATACTGAGATGGAGTTTCACTCTTGTTGCCCAGACTGGAGTGCACTGACTCAATCTCGGCTCACTGCAACTTTCACCTCCTTGGTTCAAGCGATTCTCCTGCCTCAGCCTCCCGAGTAGCTGGGAATACAGGTGCCTACCACCGCACCTGGCTAATTTTTGTATTTTTAGTAGATACGGGGTTTTGTCATGTTGACCAGGCTGGTATCGAACCCCTGACCTCAGGTGATTTGCCCACCTCGGCCTCCCAAAGTGTTGGAATTATAGGCGTGAGCCAGCACATCTGGCTGGCATTTAGTACATAAGTGCACGAGTTTCTTTTGGGTTTTGGGGTTCCAAGTTACAGAACATAGTCAAACCATCTCAGGCCCAAAAAGGAGTTGTTGTCTTGTAAAGAAATCTTACAGAATCTGAGGAAAGAAATCTGAATAGAACCAGTCTCTGGGGAACTGTATCCGGGCATCACAAACCAAAACCTGTCTTCTCTTTCTCTGTCTGGTTGTGTGCTGTGAGTTTGTGCAATTCATCTCTTTGTGCAGATTAGCCCTTTTTTTTGTGGAAAATTGTTTGCCCTATTCCCTAAATCGATGTGACCTTTCAGCTCTAGTGCTCAGCACCCCCGTTGGCAAAAACTTCTATGCCTTTTAGCTTAAATTCTGGTGAGAATTGGATTGTACCAGTTTATCTCCCTGAGCCAGGCCACACACACAAGCAATGGCTCTCACTGGCTGCCTTTGGTCACATGTCCATCCCTGGTCCCTTGAGCTGTTATTTGATCAGAAGCAAGGGAAGGTCAAATGGCAGGTTTGAGGTCCCTTTCAGGCAGTTCAGAATTACCCTTTTGACCTTATCTTGTTTCCACTGCTGTGTGTAGCCTCCTTAAGGACAAAGACCCTGAGGGTGTCTAGCTTGGCATTGAACGCATAGTTTGATGCTCGGTAAATATTTGTTGGTTTTATTGATTTTCGCCCCCTTCTTGGAAGACACTATCCTTCAGAAAGGACTGAAAAGTCTGCATTTTAGATATTTATTCAACTGCCATTAAAGGAGTGTGGTGAAGCAGATAGGACTCAAAAATTAGTTACTGCCAGGAGGTAATGATTTGGAGCTGTTTGTTCCTCTTTTGAACAGGATCAATAGATTATTTTCATTAGAAACACAAGGCAAAAAAAAAAAAAAAAAAAAAAAATCACACAGAAACAGAGCAGCTATAGCCTGGGATACTTCCTTTAGATAGAATTTAACTATATGTCTACTCAGGCTCCTGAAAGTGTGACAGAGTAATAAACTCTTAATTGGAATATCTTGGAGGGTGGCCAGCCCCAGTGAGTGGAAATTGTGAAATTATGACAAGCGTTTAGCCAAGTACAAGGCCTACTTTAATGACTAGATAAGAATCTTTGATAAGAGCAGAATGTTTACATGCAAATGATGCTGATAACGTGATTGTCAAGTATCCAGAGTTAATTTTCTTAAGTAGATTCAACGTCCCCCTTCCGATTTTGTTAAAATTGATCATTTGATTTGCAAACATATTTCTAGAATCGCTACTAATTTCAGAAGAGCTGATTCTGGATGTGTGTTTTATTGGCTTACGAAAGTTTACCATCCACTCGTGAATTTATAATTGCCAAAAATTGGGCTACATTCAAATTGTTTTCTTGGGAAAAATGTTAGACAAGGGATGAATGAAGCACTTATGTTCTGCTGAGGTAAATATATGTGTATCATTTACATTTGGTACATAATCAAGAAGTGTTATCTGGCCAGGTGTGGTGGCTCATGCCTTCAATTCCAGCACTTTGGGAGGCCGAGGTGGAAGAATTCCTTGAGGCCAGGAGTTGGAGACCAGCCTGGGCAATATAGCAAGACCTCATCTCTACAACACATAAAAAAATTAGCCATGTATGGTGGTACACACCTGTAGTCCCAACTACTCAGGAGGCTGGAGGACCACTTGAGCCCAGGAGGTCGAGGCTGCAGTTGAGCTATGATGACACCATGCCATTCAGTCTGGGTGATGGAGCAAGACCCCAGTCTAAAAACAACAAAAAAAGTGTCATTTGCTGGGAAGAACTAGGAAATGGGATTTTGGAAATCAAAGTCCTGACATGGAGCAAAAGTGACCAGAATAATCCCTCAGCCTGACTTTATTCTACCTTATCAGGAAGTGGAGAGTGTCCATCCCTTTGACTCCAAGCAGGCCTTATGACTACTTGAATAAAGAGGGCATAGAACAAATGACTCTGGGTCAGTTCAGGCATAGCTCTTTGCTGGCCCGGCAGCTTCCAGTTCCTGCCTCTTGGGAGCCATCTGCCTTAGAAGTGTGTTCACCATGAGGTCTCCGTGTAGTAAAAGTTTGAGCCATGTGGAGAGGCCCTGGAAGATGTGGCACCCATGGAATGATGGAGGCCAAGGAGTACCGAGGCAGCACACGTGAGAGTGAGGAAGCCCTCTTGGAAGTGGATCCTCCAGTCCTCACCTGCCCAGCTTGTGACATGGAGAGCAGAGATGCACTGTGAGCCAAGACTTTCTGACTCACAACATCATGAGCAGCTTAAATGGCGGTTTTAACTGTTGGGGTCATAAGTCACTTGTTCCTTCCGGGCATCCATCAGTTCATCAGGAACAAGACAATGGTACCCTTTTCTCTGTTTCATAGGGTTGGTGTCAGATTTATCATGAGGTCATACTGACATAACATACGTGAAGTTGTTTCATAGGTTAAGAATGCTAAGAAATGGAGCACAGTGGGTAGGCTCAAAACATGTGACTTAGCCAGGAGTGGTGGTACACCCCTGTAGACTCAACTACTTGGGAGGCTGGGGCAAGAGGATCACTTGTGTTGAGGGGTTGGAGATTGTAGTGAGCTGTGAATGCACCATCTGTGAGAAGCAGAGATGTGGATCTGCTGAAAATGTAGTAGGGGAAACCAATGGTCAAACCTCAGTAAGACAGTACAGTCATCAGGTCCAGAAAACTATCAATAGAAACAGGCTTGAAATCAAAGACTAAGACAGGGCCCTGGTCAGTTAATCTGTCTGGATCAGAGAAGACTCAGGATATAACAAATTGAACTGGGGTCCCCTCACCCAGTGCAGTAAAGCTAAACATCCACACTGAGGTTTTGCAGCAGGTGAAAGGAGGGCATTTATTTTCAGGGCACCAAGCAAGGGGAACTGGGCAGTTCACACTTAAGACCTGACCTTCCCGATGGCTTGCAAGCAAGGATTTTTAAAGGCAGGGGTAAATTTCAGGAAAGTAGAAATTACAGGCAAAATTCTAAACCAATACATGGAGGTTATACATTGGTTTGGCCGAAAAAGGCAGGATATTTTGAAGTGGAGAGGCTGGCAGGCCAGAGGTGGATTCAAAGACTCTGATTTGTGATTGGGTAAGGAAGTGAAGCTTTGTCTAAAAACTTGGGGTCAGCAGAAAGGAATGTTAAGGCCAGGCCTGTGGTTGTGACTTCCTCCAGGCTCTGCAGGAAGAAATTTAGAACAAAGAATAGCAGTAAAAGTTCAGTCCTCAGCTCCCCCTTATCTGAGGTCTACACACCAGCAGAACTGTTTGGTGGGGCCGGGTTTCCTCTTGCTTACCAAGTTTCTCGCTTGGTTCTCAGGGCTAGCTAGGCGCCTGGAATGTCCCTTAAAGGAACTCAAGATTTTTCTTTATTTCCATCCTTGGGGGGCTCAGCAGACTTCTAAGAGGGTTCCCTGCTCCTTCTCAGGGATGAGTGTGGTAAATATCTCTCAAGAAGCCTGTCTGCAGTGTATGCTGTCTCAATGTAGGGTGGCCAATTGTTGTTGTTTTTTTTCTTCCTCTGTCACCCAGGCTGGAGTGCAAGTGGTTCCATACTGGCTCACTGCAACCTCTGGCTCCCACATTCAAGCAATTCTCCTGCCTCAGCCTCTGGAGGAGTAGGGGTTACAGGCATGTACCACCACATCTAGCTAATTTTTTTGTATTTTTAGTAGAGACAGGGTTATACCATGTTGGCCAGGCTGGTCTCGAACTCCTGACCTCAAGTGATTCATGGGCCTCGACCTCCCAATGTGCTGTGATTACAGGCATGAGCCACTGTGCCCGGCCTGGCCAACTGTTTTGATTTGCCTGGGACATCCCTGGTTTTAGCACTGAAAAACCCATCTCCTGGGAAATCCCTCAGTCCTGGGCAAACTGGGATGGTTGGTCACCCTTGATACCTGACTTTTTGCCTTGATTTAAAAGGTCAGAGGTGGGGCAGAAAGTATTTAGACAGACACATCCTATATCCAAAAAGAGGCTGCTGGGAACCCAGCACAGTGTGTACTCCTTTGTAGGGCCCATACGTAATGGAATGAGGAGTTGATTGACATGTGTTCTGCTTTGTGACATTGCTAGCGGGGATGAAGAAGGTCTCAGCACAATCAAACCACGCAGAGCTGATTCAGCTACTTTCCCACCTCCCTGGATGGAGGGTTGTATATAACCCTGCTCATGCCTTTCCAGGTAAACCACCAGTACCCTTGGTAATAGCAGCCTCTGAATGTGGGTCATTCTGACAGGTCTTCCTACAGGAGTCTAACTTTGGAGAGCCTTATATTTCCAGTGACAGAGAGCACAAGCTGTGTGCTAGTGGCAAAGTGACCACGACCATGAATGTGATCCAGTGATTCATCTGCAAACTCTAAATGTTTACTGACCTCAAAAGCAAATGCAACAAAAATAAAACTTGACAACTGGGACCTAATTAAACTAAAGAGCTTCTGTGCAGCACAAGAAACTATCAACAGAGTAAACAGACAACCGACAGAATAGGAGACAATGTTTGCAAAGTATGTATCTGACAAAGGACTAACATTCAGATTCTACGAGAAACTTACACAAATCAACAAGAAAACAACCCCAGATGACCACATTAAAAAGGGGGCAAAGGACATGAATGGACCCTTCTCAAAAGAAGACTTACAAGTGGCTAACATGAAAAAATGCTCAACATTATCAGTCATTAGAGAAACGCAAATCAAAACCACAATGAGATACCACCTCACACCAGTCAGAATGGCTATTAATAAAAAGTCAAAAAGCCCCATCAGATATTGGCAAGGTTGTGTAAGAGAAAAAAAAAATGCTTATACACTGTTGGCGGAAATGTAAATTAGTTCAGCCCCCGTGGAAAGCAGTTTGAAGATTATTCAAAGGACTAAAAGTAGAAGTACCCTTTGGCCCAGCAATCCCATGACTGGGTGTATGCCTAAAGGAAAATAAATTATTTTACCAAAAGTCAGCTGCACCTGTATGTTCTTCAAGTCATATTCACAATAGCAAAGACCTAGAACCAACGTAGGTGCTCATCAACAGTGGAATGCATAAAGAAAATGTGATACATATAAACCATAGAATACTATGCAGCCATAAAAAGCATGAAATCATGTCTGTTGTAGCAACACAGATACAGCTGAAGGTCATTACCCTAAAGGAATTAATGCAGAAACAGAAAACCGAATGCTGCCTATTCTTACTTGTAAGTGGGAGCTATTCATTGGGTACGCATGGACACAAAGACGGGAATGATGGATGCTGGAGACTCCAAAAGAGGGGAGGGAGAGAGAGGTGAAGGGGTTGAAAAACTACCTGTTGGATACTATATTCACTCTTTCGGTGACTGGATTAGCAGAAACCCACTTCAGCATCATGCAAAATTCCCATGGAAGAAACATGCACATGTACCCCCTGAATCCAAAATAAAATAAAATAAAATAAAATAAAATAAAATAAAATAAAATAAAATAA
>NC_045441.1:16592004-16602004 GCF_002776525.5 Piliocolobus tephrosceles | reverse complement strand
CTGTGATCCGCCCGTCTCGGCCTCCCAAAGTGCTGGGATTACAGGCTTGAGCCACCGCGCCTGGCCAATGCTACACATTTTTAAACAACCAGATCTTGTGAGAATTCACTCACTATCACGAGAATAGCAAGGGGGAAATCCACTCCCATGAGCCAATCCCCTGCCACTAGACCCCTTTTTTAACACTGAGGATTACAATTCGACATGAGATGTTGGCAGGGACACAGATTCAAACCACATCAGATGCCGATAAGCCAGTGTCATGTGCTTGTAAAAAAAGAAGTGATGGTCAACAGGAAAAAGAATAGATGCACTAAAAAAAAAAGGCATCTTCTACCAACTACATTTAGTTTTTTTTTTTTTTTTTTTTTTTTTTTGAGACAGAGTCTCACTTGGTTGCCCACGCTGGAGTGCAGTGGCACAATCTTGGCTCACTGCAGCCTCTGCCTCCCGGATTCAAGTGATTCTCCTGTCTCAGCCTCCAGAGCAACTGAGATTACAGGCACACACCACCACGCCTGGCTAATTTTTGTATTTTTAGTAGAGACAGGGTTTCACCATGTTGGCCAGGCTGGTCTCAAACTCCTGACCTCAAGTGATCCTCCCACGTCCGCCTCCCAAAGTGTTGGGATTACAGGTGTGAGCCACCATGCCCGTCCCATTTAATTTTTTTGATGGAATATCTATACTGTTGGATTGTGGAACTATGGAATATACATAGATTCTACCAAGCCATTTGATATCTTTCTAAGTTTGAAATTTGGATTGTGAGACATTACAATGGATTCAAAGACAACCATAGATTCAAATTAGATTGAACATCTGGACTAAAAAGATATCGATGGACGAATTAAAGTCAGGCCAGAGTGGAAGTTCAGGGGGATGAGACTCAGAGGTCCACTCAGAGCCACATCCGATGTGTTGGAATCAGTGACTTGGATGTTCCAGAAAGGGGAGCCATAGTCATCATGCTGGATGACACACTGGAGAGTGAAATCCATCTCATGCAGTCAGAGTGGTGAGCTAAGCACAAAAATGTGGAATTTAATTGAAATCAATATGGAACCATGCATTTGTACCTTCAAATGCTCAGCTACAGCCTGAGAGAGAGCTGGTTTAGCAAGTGTGAAACATTGAAAGGTTTTAGTTAACTACAAGCTCAGTATGCATCCATGTCAAGAGTAGTTGGCCAAAAAGAGAAGGAAAGGAAAAAAGCCCAATAGAACAATTTTAGTTTGGATTAATAGAGGCAAATGGTCTGGAATGAGCAAGGCAACAGGTGCACTCTGCCCACCTTGCAGAGCCAGATCACTCCTGGAATACTGTGCTTAATTCTGGGCTGAACCCACCAACCTGGGACGCATATCAGGGAGAGAGACCCTGCAGGTCCCTTGTTTGGGGTGTTCTGTAATCTCAGTTCCCAGCCTAAGCTTCCACGTTACGAGAAAAAGGTATTCACTCATTCATTCATTCATTCATTCATTCATTCATTCATTCATTCAGCACTTATTCTCTTGAAAGCACTGGAATGTGTTCAAAGGTGGATCTACAGCTGGGCGCGGTGGCTCATGCCTGTAATCCCAGCACTTTGGAAGGCCGAGGTGGGCGGATCACCTGAGGCCAGGAGTTCAAGACCAGCTTGGCCAACATGGTGAAACACCGTCTCTACTAAAAATACAAAAAATAACTGGGTGTTGTGGTGCATGCCTGTAATCCCAGCTACTCGGGAGACTGAGGCACGAGAATCACTTGATCCTGGGAGGTGGAGGTTGCAGTGAGCCAAGATCGTGCCACTGCACTCCAGCCTGGGCGACAAGAGCAAAACTCCATTTCCAAACAAACAAACAAACAAAAAAGGTGGATCTACTTTGTAACTGATGAAACTGAAGCTTCAAACTCCTTTCTTGCCTCAGTTTTTCTTCCAAGGTGTTGGATGAGCCTCAGCAATGTGTTTGCATGCTCATATGTTTTTGCTAAATTCATAAACCTAATGCATTATAACTGTCATTGTTACTGAATCGAGCTTGGGTTCCCCTGCCCAACGCAGCAAAGCCAAACACTGACATGGGGATGTTCAGTGAGAGAAAGCGAAGCGGTTATTGCAGAGCGCCAAGCAAGGAGTATATCAGGCAGCTGATGACTTGCAGGGAAGGGTTTTTAAAGATGGGAAGGCAGAGGTTACAGGCAAAGCCATAAGTCAATGCATGGAGGCTCTACGTTGGTTTGACCTAAAAAGGTGGGACATCTAAAAATGGGGGTGTGGGGACATAGGTCATAGGTGAATTTGAAGGTTTTCTGATTTGAGACTGGTTAAAGAGGCAAAGCTTTGTCTAAAAATTAGGGTTCAGTAGAAAAGAAATGTTAGCTCTGGCCTGTGAGCATGGCTTCCTCCAGGTCCTGCAGGAAGAAACTTAGAACAAACAACGGGGGTCAGGGTTCGGTCCTCAGCTTCCCCTTATCTGAGGTCTCTGTGTCAGTGGATCCATTTGGTGAGCGTCTAGGTCTCTGAAAAGTGACTTGGGGTCATACGTTAAGATGTTATCTTAGTTTCCATAGGGGATCAAACATTTCACTGTAACTTCCTTGGCTATCATTTTAAGCCACTATTACCTTCTTGCTCATCAAGTTGCTCATTTATGTCTCAGAGCTGGCTAGGTGCCTAGAATTTCCCTTGAAGGAATTCAAGACTTTCCTTTGGCAGGGGACTGGGGACGGGGGCTCATGCCTATAATCACAGCACTTTGGGAGGCTGAGGCAGGGGGATCACTTGAGGTCAGGAATTTGAGACCAGCCGGGCCACCTTGGTGAAACACTGTCTCTACTAAAAATAAAAAATTAGCTAGTGTGTTGGTGCTCACCTGTAGTCCCAGTTACTCAGGAGGCTGAGGCAGGGGAATCGCTTGAACCCAGGAGGCAGAGGTTACAGTGAGCTGAGATCGCGCCACTGCACTCCGGCCTGGGTGACGAAGCAAGACTTCATCTTGGAAAAAAAAAAGAAAAAAAGAGATAACATGCAGGATACAACACCACTGCAATGAGAACATCTATAACACATTGGTAAATGAGGGTCATTGTAAAATTGTGATTTATAATAAGAAATATATATTATATTCCCCCATCTCCCCGCTCATGGCTCCTAAAAGCCTTTGTAATCTCTAAAGTGATGTGTCTTTTTGTTTTGAGATGGAGTTTCACTCTAGTTGCCCAGGCTGGAGTGCAGCAGTGTGATCTTGGCTCACTGTAACCTCTGCCTCCTGGGTTCAAATGATTCTCCTTCCTCAGCCTCCTGAGTAGCTGGGATTACAGGCACCTGCCACCACACCAGGCTAATATTTTGTATTTTTAGCAGAGACAAGGTTTCACCATGTTGGCCAGGCTAGTCTTGAACTCCTGACCTCAGACAATCCACCTGCCTCAGCCTCCCAAAATGCTGGGATTACAGCATGAGCCACTGCGCCCGGTCACGATGTGTCCTTTTGTAGGCTAATAAGATGACTGATGGTTGCTGGCTCATGCACAGCGTCAGGATGGGGCTGGTTACCCTGTGAAACAATCACATGTTGAGAGGGTTGGAACTTTCAGCCCAACCCCTGACCTCCCAACAGGGGAGAAGTGTTGAAGGTTGAGTTGATCACCAGTAGCCAATGGTGTTATCAATCATGCCTATGTCATGGAGCCTCCATGAAAACCTAAAAGGACAGGGTTCAGGGGGCTTCTGGATAGCGGGACATGTTGAGGTTCCTGGAGGGTGGTGAGCCTGGAGAGTGCAGAAGCTCCCCCTCGCCCGCCCACGTGCCTGGCCTCATGCCTGTCTCCCATCTGGCTGTTCATCTCTATCCTCTGTAATATCTTTGCGATAAATAGATGAACATAAGCCTTTCCCTGAGTTCTGTGAGCTGTTCTGGCAAATTAATGGAATCCAAGGAGGGGGTTATGAGAACCCCTGATTGATAGCAGGTTAAAAGCACAAATCACAAACTAGGGCTTGTGATTGGCATCTGAAGTGGGGGGCAGTCTTTGGACGGAGTCTTTAACCTGTAGGATCGGATGCTATCTCCAGATAGATAGTGTCAGAACTGAACTGAATTGAATTGTAGGACATCCAGTTGGTGTCTGCTGGAGAACTGCTTGGTTGGCATGTGGGGGAAACAGCCCCCTCCATATCCTACACATCTGATGTCAGAAGTGTTGTGTTGAGTGATGTGTGATTTACCTTTTTTCCTATCTCTCAGTCAACAAGACAATGAGTATTGAGATTTGTTCCTGTGCAAGAAATGTCTCCAAATCTTACGGCTATCAAAAAAAAATAATAATAACTTTATAAACATAACATCATTATTAACAAGTTATGATGCTCAAATAAACATTTGCAAACCTTTAATAATACGAAACTAGGTTTTAGTCAACCATGCTTGCTAGCAAAAATGATATTACAAATGTAAAGATCATTTCAAAAGCCAATCAAGGTTTATGTGGCCAAAAAATTGGAGGTTAAAAATGTATTACAAAGGGGTATCAGGTAGTTAAGAAATAAACATATCTGTTTTTTCCTAGTTTTGTTATATTTGTCTATTTTTAAAGTCTGTAATTGGCAATATGCCCTTCCTTCATTCTAAATATTCACTTTGTACCGACTCCGGTGTTTATAATTTTGGATTATTTTTCTTAAAGAAGGCTTTACAAATTGTATATAAGCTACAGGAGCCACAAAACCTACATCCGCCCTGGCTGGATTTTAGAGAAATGTAAATGCAGATGTGGCCAGTGACCAGCCAAGGAGTTTATCATATAGGAGGAGAGATGAGACAAATTCATCCAAGAAGAATGACTGGCAGGATGTGACAAGAGTCTCAAGAGAAATGTTAACAACGATTTTGGGGGTTCAGAGGCCTCTGGGGACACCTTCACCAACATCTCAGCTCTCCCAGTCAGTCTTTTTTTCTTTCTTCTTCTTCTTCTAGAGACAGGGTCTTGCTCTGTCACCCAGGCTGGAGTGAAGTGGTGCGATCATAGCTCATATAACCTGGGCTCAAGCAATCCTCTCACCTCAGCCTCCCGAGTAGGCAAGATGATAGGTGGGTGCCACCACACCTGCTAATTTTTATATATTTTTTTGTAGAGACAGGATCTTGCTATGTTGCCCACGCTGATCTCAAACTCCTGGCTTCAAACCCTCCTCCTACCTCGGCCTCTCAAAGTGCTGGGATTACAGGCATGAGTCACTGCACCTGGCCCCTTCTTTTAAAAATAATTTTAGATTCAGAGGGTACATCTGCATGTTTATTAGATGGATATATTGCATAATGGTAAGGATTAGGCTTCTAGTAAACGTGTCACCTAAATACTGAACATTGTACACACCAATAGGTAGTTTTTCAACCACTCCCTCCCTGGCCACTTTGGGAGTCATCAGTGTCTCTCATAATTTTCCATCTTTCTGTCCATATGTACCAAATGTTCGCCTCCCACTTATAAGTGAGAACAGCTCTCTGTTTCTGAGTTAGTTCACTTAGGATAATGGCCTCCAGCTCCATCCATGTTGCTGCAAAGGACATGGTCTCATTCATTTTTATGCCAGCCAGCCTTTCTTGCATTCACAATTATCTTCCTAAAAGGAAGGCTCCTTTAAAAAAAAAATCACGCTTCCATGTATAAACCACATGCTCAAAACGACACATCCATGTCTCTCTTACGCTGTTTTCCTGGCCTGTAATGTCCTCTCTCCAGAGGAATGCCCCAAGTCCACAGCAGTGTTACGGAGAGGCAATGGATTCCAGGCTTGAGACCTGGGCTTCCCTTCTTCACCAGCTACATGACCTTGGTTAACCCATTTGGCCTTTTCTCACTTCTAAAGTAGGGGCTGAAATACCAACCACTGCCAACCTCAAGCACTATAGAAAGGCATGAAATGGGTTCATGCACGTAAAACACTTGTGAACTTTAAAGCTCTGAATAAATGTTACATGTTATTACTACTCATCTTTCAATGCCCAATTCAAACGCTACCACCTTTATAGTCCCCCACAGCCCCCACCCCATCGATCATCCCTTCCTCTGTGAATACTTGCTTCTCTGTTTTCAGGTATTTAATTTGCTGTGTTATTATTGTAAAGTCACTCGCTTATTTATTCATTCCTTCTTTTATTTCATAAATATTTATTGAGTTCTCCTTCTGAACGAGATACTTGCTTTCTCCCTCCCTGCATTTATAAACTGTCTGGGCAGAGACTGTCTTGTTCTTATTTGTGTCCATGAGAGCGTGCAGCTCATTATCTTGCACCCTCTAAGGGCTCAGTGATGGTTTTTTTTTCAGAGGTGACATGTGAGCTGTGCCTTCGAGGTCGGGAGGATTTAGATTAGGTGTGGATGGGTATTCCTGGGAGATAGGGTACAAACCCTGCTTCCTGCCAGATTGGTAATTCCATCATGGCTGGACATTAGAATCATCTTGGGGAGCTTTAAAAGACATGGTGGGGTGGGGGCAGGTGAGACAGCTCATGCCTGTAATTCCAGTGCTTTTGGAGGCTGAGGCAAGAGGATCACTTAAGCCCAGAAGTTTGAGACCAGCCTGGGTAACATAGCAAAAATCTGTCTCTACAAAAAAAAAAATTTTAATTAGCTGGTTATGGTGGTACACACCTGTAGTCCTAGCTATGCAGGGGGCTAAGGTAGAGGATCACTTGAGCCCAGGGGTTGAAGGCTGCAGCGAGCTATGCTTGTACCACTGCACTCCAGACTGGATGACAGAGCAAGACCCTGTCTCTTAAAAAAAAAAAAAAAAAAAAAAGACGAGGGGTTGCTTGAGCCCCACCTCTGCCCCCAGAAACTACTTTAACTGCCCTGGAATAAGACCTAGCATTGAACTGTGGAAGGGTTTTTTTGGTGGTGGTGGTTGTTGTTCGTAAAGACAGGGTCTTGTTATATTGCTCGGGCTGGTCTTGAACTCTTGGCCTCAAGTGATCCTCCTGCCCTGGCCTCCCAAAGTACAGGGGTTACAGGCAAGAGCCACCATGCCCAATCCATTGAATTCTGTTTAAACCACCCTCTCCCTCCAGTGATTCTAATGTGCACCTGGGTTTGCAGCCACAGCTCGAAGACAATTTTATTAATTGGTGACTGACATTCGCACACCTAGCGATTATCTTTAGTGCACTGGCCCATCATGGGGATGACTCTGGGGATAACAAATCCTACTTAGTTTCCTTGTGCCTGAATCTTGGGAGGCCGATCTACCCCTTCCTCTCACTCAGCTGTGCCTGGTGAGCGGTCTTTGATAGTCACTTGTGTTTTTCATGACTTGACAAAGGCCAGGTCAGACACGCCACCAATAGCTTTCTGGTTTATTGATCCAAGACCCCATTATTTCATAGAAGGAAGCGGTGGGTGGGCCAGGGAGACATGGCCATGCCGGGACTGCACGTTCTCCTGTTTATCACATTTCTAGAACCTCTCTCTCTGCTCCATGGATTGAAAAACAAAAAGGGGCCAGGAGCAGCGGCTCACGCCTGTAATCCCAGCACTCTGGGAGGCTGAGGCAGGTGGATCGCCTGAGGTCAGTAGTTTGAGACCAGCCTGGCCAACATGGTGAAACACCATCTTTACTAAAAACACAAAAATTAGCCAGGAATGGTGGCGGGTGCCTGTAATCCCAGCTACTCAGGAGGCTGAGGCAGGAAAATCGCTTGAACCCGGGAGGCAGAAGTTGCAGTGAGCCGAGATCACACCACTTCATTCCAGCCTGGGCGAAAGAGTGAAACTCCATCTCAAAAAAAAAAAAAAAAAAAGAACAGATCTATTCACCAAAAGAAACCTTCAGAGAGTGTCCCCCATTCCCCACTTTTCCATTTCATCTCACAGTTCCTAGAGCTCTAATTGAATTTTTACACTTCATTTATGAGTTTTTAGTCCATTCATTCTTCTGTTTTCTTTCTTTCCTCCCCTTGAACAGCTTCCCCTCCAGGTCGACCACCTGTGATTACGCCTCCCATGCAGACGTGCAGAGCGACATTTAATAACAGGGGTGCTTTCCTGACAGCTCTTTTGATAATGGTGGCGGGGAAGGTTCTTTCATGGGTGCACTTGGCAGAGAAAGCCTCGCCTGGTATCATAGTCTGAGATGTTTCGGGATCCACCTGTAATTACACCTTCTCAACCTCACCTATCCACCTCCTTTTCAGAGGAGAACTATAATGAGTGGCAGTCACCCCCCAAGTAGAGGAGGTGCTGACTTTTCAAGCAGATCAAGGCAGATTTGGGGGTTAGGAAATTAGTATGTCATTCTTCACCTGCCCTGCGGGACCGTCACTACCAGAGAAAGACTGCTGGCTGGAGTTGGAAAGATCGTCCCCACGGGGGATAACAACAATACCACCGCCTTTACCTTGATCGGGGGCTTGTTTCCAAAAGAAATTATGCCTCCATTACGGGCCATTTTAGACCATTAGTGATGTGTTTGCATTTCCACAAGAATGTTTATCTTTCCCTGCAGGGAACTGAGGTTAGTCCTATGCTCTTCACGAGTTAGTAACGGTGATCAAAGCTCTCCGCTTTAGCTCAAGGAACCAGCCCTTAGGTTTGGGAGTTGAATTTCAACTCACTAATTGGCTCTGCAGGTGCCTTTGTTTTTCATTTCCACTCCCTAAGTGCCCTTGTCAGTCTCTGGTTGGCCTCCCTGGGTGCTAGAGAATTCAAAACAAGGAAAAGAGGGAAACCTTGGGGAGCAGGAAACTGAAGGTTACTCTCGAGATCCTTTTGTCAGCTGGATAAGTCACCTGATTTCTCCATGCCGCAGTTTTGGGATCATGTTGGTACCTACCTACTAGTTTCATGGGAAGGTTGGGTGAAATAAGGCATAGACACCCTTAGCAAATGCAAGGCAGAGCTTCCCTGCTCATTAAAAGGGAGCTGTTGTTATTTCAATGTTCTTTCTTCCATCATTACAAGAGGGGACCAAAGTCCTGTCTGGATGGTCCCCGCTACTCCTGCCTACCCCAGGAGGGAATCCATAAAAAAAAAAAAAAAAAGAAAAGAAACCTTTTGAAATCTTCAGCACCTGGGAAAATCAATAGTTGGAGGACCCCTTTGATGCTTATTTATGTATTTATTTCGAGATGGAGTCTTGCTCTGTCACCCAGGCTGAAGTGCAGTGGCATGATCCTGGCTCACTGCAACTTCTGCCTCCTGGGTTCAAGCAATTCTCCTGTCTCAGCCTCCCCAATAGCTGGGATTACAGGTGCGCGCTACCAGCATGGCTATTTTTTGTATTTTTAGTAGAGACAGAGTTTTGTCATGTTGGCCAGGCTGGTCTTGAACTCCTGAGCTCAGATGATCCACCTGCCTCAGCCTCCCAAAATGCTTGGATTACAGATGTGAGCCACTGCCCCCTTGATGCTTTTTAATCTCAACTACAGCAAAAATCTAAGTTGTTTTTGTTTGTTTGTTTGGAGACTGGGTCTTGCTCTGTCACTCAGGCTGAAGTGCAGTGGTGCAATCATAGCTCACTGAAGCCTCCAACTCCTGATTTCAAGTGATCCTCCTGCTTCAGCCTCCCAAGTAGCTAGGACCACAGGCATGTGCCACTGCGCCCACCTAATTATTATTACTTTTATTTTTTATTTTTATATTTGTAGAGACACAGTTTCACTATATTGCTCAGGCTGGTCTCGAACTCCTGGGCTCAAGTGATCCTCCCTCCTAGGCCTCCCAAAGCATTGGGATTGCAGGTGTGAGCCACTGCACCTGGCCTCCTTTGATGCTTTTTAATCCCACTTACAACAAAAATCTCTCCAAGTCATTCCTAATGGGAGAAGCTTCTAGCTTTTGCTCAATACTGCTAGGGCCAGAGACTCAGTACTTTTTAAAGATGCCTAGACCATTTTCAGATTTTAAAATGTTCTTGTTTCATGTTGGGATCACATCTATCTCCCTATAATGTCTTTCTTTCTCTCTCTCTCTCTTTCTTTCTTTCTTTCTTTCTTTCTTTCTTTCTTTCTTTCTTTCT
>NC_045441.1:16587435-16591994 GCF_002776525.5 Piliocolobus tephrosceles | reverse complement strand
TCTTTCTTTCTTTCTTTCTTTCTTTCTTTCTTTCTTTCTTTCTTTCTTTCTTTCTTTCTTTCTTTCTTTCCTTCCTTCCTTCCTTCTCTCTTTCTTTCTTTTTCTTTCTTCCTTTCTTCTTTCTTTTTCTTTTTTTTTTTTGCCATAGTCTCGCTCTGTCACTCAGGCTGGAGTACAATGACACCATCTTGGCTCATTGCAACCTCTGCCTCCCAGGTTCAAGCAATTCTCCTGCCTCAGCCTCCTGAGTAGCTGGGACTACAGGTGCATGCCACCATGGCTGGCTAATTTTTGAATTTTTAGTAAAGATGGGGTTTCACCATGTTGGCCAGGCTGGTCTCAAACTCCTGGCCTCAAGTGATCCGCCTGCCTAGGCCTCCCAAAGTGTTGGGATTACAGGCGTGAGCCGCCATGCCCAGCCTTCTCTATAACTTTTGATGTAATATGCTGTGCTAGATGGGATCATTGTCAAGTTAAACACTAGGATGGAAAACTGACAGCAGGCTTCTTAAGTCCCTTCTAACTCCAAGCCTCTATGAGTCTAATTTAGTCTTTTCCTCACTCATAAAATGAGCATAGGGGAGTTATTACCTCCCCTGCTCACTTCACACCACTCCTGTTAGCACTGGTTGTGACCACACTGGCTTGGAAAATGCTAAAAATTTAAGGGGTGTCATTATCCTTTTGGGCAATGTTCATCATGCTTACCTCGTTTCAGCATGACAACCCCACGTGACTTATGTAAGTTTCCAAAAATACCTCAAAACAGAAAGAATTCTGTAATGACCCCATTCTCCCATACCTATCACCCAGTGGCAGAAATTACCAGTATTTTTGTTAATCTCATCATATGGTTTCTTGACCTTGTTCCCATCTGCCTTCCTCTGAGCACTTTCTAGATTGCCAGTGTCTCCACTGAAATCGAATTATTAGTGGATTTTAAGCTGTCAGAGTAGAGGGCATGTCTGTCTTGTTCATCGTGGTGTCTCTAGTGCCTGGCACTGCCCTGGTCATGGTAGGTTCTTAATAAAAAATGATTCAGTAACTGGACTTGGCTGGGCACAGTGGCTCATCCCTGTAATCCTCAGTGGGAGACTGAGGTGGGAGGATCCCTTGAGGTCAGGAGTTTGAGATCAACCTGGGAAACACAGTGAGATTTTGTCTTTCCAAAAAATAAAACCAGTTAGCTGAGCATTGTGATATGCGTCTGTAGTCCTAGCTACTCAGAAGGCTGAGGTGGGAGGATTGCTTGAGCCTAGGACGTAGAGGCTGCCATGAGCTGTGATCACTCCACTGCACTCCGGCCTGGGCAACAGAGTGAGAACCTCTGTCTAAAAAAAGGGAAAAAGATAAATACATAATTGTACTAAAACAAACAAACAAACAAACAAAAAATGGAGGCCTTTGGTGCTGTTATAGTCCCTCAAGAACTGTGTCCTCTTGGGTAGGAAGTGGATTCTCTGTATATACCAAAAAGACTAGGTCGTGACAATGACAATTAACTGACCGCAACTGGCTGTTGAGGGAATTTCAGGAATCCTTTGGACCCCGGCTGGATAGTGTTGGGGCAAAGTAGATCTGTTTGCCCTCGGTTTGGGTTAGAAATACTCTTGAATTCTCATCATTGATGTGCACTCAAGGATTTCCCAAGAGCAGACATTGGTACCACCTGGGTGCTTCTCTCTCTCTTAGGACTTGGCTGCGTGATTCTCCAGTAGGCCCTGGCTCTCTCTAAAGTCAAGTGGAAGCTCTGGGAGCAGGAGGGCATCAGAGATCACGGTGAGTCCCTTCACCTCCTATTCTGTTTGTAAAATATATCTCACAATGCCTGGCATAGGATCGTGGTTCACTAACTCTTAGTTTTGTTCTCCAAGTGGTGTGCAGGTAATCAAGAATCAACTTGTGGTTGGGTGCTGTGGCTCACACCTGTAATCCCAGCACTTTGGGAGGCTGAGGCAGGTGGATCACTAGAGCTCAGGAGTTCGAGACCAACCTGGGCAATATGGCAAGACCCTGTCTCTGCTAAAAATATACAGAAAAAAAGATAGTCAGGCTTGGTGGCATGTGCCTGTAGTCCCTGCTGCTTGGGAGGCTGAGATGGAAGGATTACTTGAGCCTGGGGGACAGAGGTTGCAGTGAGCTGAGATGGTACCTCTGCACTCCAGCCTAGGTGACAGAGCAAGACCCTGTTTCAAAAAAAAAAAAAAAAAAAAAAGAGCAAACCCACAGGGCAGTCTCTCCATGCCTGACCTCTGTCTTTCATGCACGACCTCTTTTAGTGAGCACCTACTGTATGCCAGGTGCAACTGCCTGGTGGCACCAGGTTACTTAGGAAGTTAAAGGTAGTGTTTGTGATTACTCCTGTATTCTTCCTCAAATGTTCCTTGGTGCCACTTTCAGAGCTGAAACATGGGCCTGGAAGGGTCACAGATCTGACATGAAGCTGAAATTCTTGTCTATTTGTGTTATCACCTATGAAGGCCATGAACAGGTCAACATGGTGACATTCATTTTTATCTAGAGCACAGGTCTCGTCTTTTACTCACCAGCCTACAGGAGGTGCTTGATCAATTCTTGTATTTATTGATAAATTTGTAGTATGGTTAAACGTTGCTTTTTCAGCTATTGGATCTGGAGGAATACCTTTGGATATATACAGCCAGGAATAGCAACTATTTGTTATGCAAATTAAAGAAAATCATGCATGGGAAAAATCTTGCCTCACCTAAGGAAAGAAGGAAGGATGGAAGGACAGAAGAAAGGAAGAAAGGAAGGAAGGGAGAATGGATGAAAGGAAGGAAGGATGGAGAAAGGAAGGATGGAAGGAAGGATGAATGAAAGGAAGGAAGGAAGGATGGGTGAAAGGAAGAATGGAAGGATGGAAGGAAAGAAGAATGGAAAGAAGGAAAGAAGGAAGGGAGGAAGGGAGGGAGGAAGAAGGAAGGAAGGAAAGAAGGAAGGAAAGAAGGAAAAGAAAGGAAGAAAGGTACCAGTCAGTGGCCTGTTAGGAGCCAGGCGGCATAGCAGAAGGTGAGAGGCAGGTGAGTAAGCGAAGCTTCATCTGTATAGCCACCACCATTGCTCACATTTCTGCCTGAGCTCCACCTCCTGACAGGTCAGTAGTGGCATTAGATTCTCACAGGAGCATGAACCCTGTTGTGAACTGTGCATGCGAGGGATCTAGGTTGTGTGCTCCTTATGAGAATCTAATGCTTGATGATCTGTCACTGTCTCCATCACCCCCAGATGGGACCATCTAGTTCCTGGAAAACAAGCTCAGGATTCCCACTGATTCTATATGATGGTGAGTTGTATATTTTATTATATATTACAATGTCATAATAATAGAAATAAAGTGCACAATAAATATAATGCTCTTGAATCATCCCCAAACCATGCCCCCTCCCCTCAGTCCATGGAAAAATTGTCTTCCAGGAAACCAGTTCCCTGTGCCAAAAAGCTTGAGGACCGCTGTGATAATGCATTGCAAGTTACAAGGCACTCAGAGACATCAGCTGGTGTTGGAATATTTAAAAAATGTTATTCTATACATTTTAAAGATCTGCCCAATATGGAGACTATAGTTAATAATAATGTATTGCATATTTCAAAATAGCAGAAACAGTAGGTTTTAAATGTTATCACCACAAAGTGTGTTAAGTATGTAAGGTGATAGATATGTTAATTGGCTTGATCTAAGCATTTCACAATGTACACATCTATCAAGACATCAAAGCATTGTACCCCTTAAGTATATCAGTTATTATTTGTCAATTTACAAAAGCGATTATACTTGTGATTTTAATATAAACAATTTGAGAGAACAAGGCTGTTTATAAACTATATCGAGTGTTTAAGATTCTGAATGATTATATTTAAGGCTTTGAGTGACTGGCTTTATGAACTGTTCAAGAGTCTGGTGACATTTCCTGTTAGATTTGTAAATCTTCCTCTGGGTACTTGAAGTTTGAAGGGAAATATTTGTAAATGTAGTATACAATGTGTGAGGGAATTTAAGTTTGTGAGCAGAGTTAATCATATGGAAATTTAATCTGAAAACTATGAATGAAGGTATGCTTAATGAATACATATGCTAAATTAGTTTTATTTATTTTGTTTAGTTTTCTCTCTTTTTTTTTTTTTTTTTGAGATGGAGTCTCGCTCGGTCACCAGGCTGGAGTGCAGTGGCATGATGTTGGCTCACTGCAACCTCTATCTCCTTGGTTCAAGCGATTCTCCTGCCTCAGCCTCCTGACTACCTGGGATTACAGGTGCCCACCACCATGCCTGGCTAATTTTTTGTATTTTTATTAGAGATGGGGTTTCACCACGTTGGCCAGGCTTGTTTCAAACTCTTGACCTCAAGTGATCCACCTGCCTCGCCCTCCCAAAGTGCTGGGAATACAGGTGTGAACCACCGCTACTGGCCCATAGGCTAAATTAATTTTAAATTAATAAAGTTGCAAATCAACAAAATGTTATTCCAAAGCAGAGGGTGGGGATGTTCCTTTCTCCTTCCTTCCTTCCTTCCTTCCTTCCTTCCTTCCTTCCTTCCTTCC
>NC_045441.1:16479246-16587425 GCF_002776525.5 Piliocolobus tephrosceles | reverse complement strand
TTCCTTCCTTCCTTCCTTCCTTCCTTCCTTCCTTCCTTCCTTCCTTCTTTCCTTCCTTCTTTTTTCTCTCTGTCTCTGTCTTTCATTCTTTCTTTACCTAGAAATGACTTTTGGAGTAGAGTGGCAATGGACTGAATATTTATGTCTCCCCAAAACTCATATGCTGAAATACTGACACCCAAGGTGATAGTATTAGAAGTGAGGCCTTTGGGAGGTGATTAGGTCATGAGGGTGGAGCCCTCAGGAATGAAGTTAGTGCCCTCATTAAAAATAGGCCCCAAAGAGATCCCTCATCGCTTCTGCCATTTGAAGTTAGGGTGAAAAAACAGCCGTCTATGACGAATCAGCCCTTGCCAGACACTGAATCTGCCAGCACGTTGAACTTGGACTTCCGGCCCTAGAACTAGAACTGTATAAAACACATTTCTGTTGTTTATAAGCCACCCAGTTTATGGCATTTTGTTATAGCACCCCAAATAGGAGTGAGACATCTAATTTAATATTTGTGAAAAGAAAAGAAAGTGTAAACTGGCCAGGAGTGTTGGCTCACGCCTGTAATTCCAGCACTTTGGGAGGCCAAGGCAGGTGGATCACTTGAGGTCGGGAGTTCGAGACTAGCCTGACCAACATGGTGAAACCCCATCTCTACTAAAAATACAAAAATTAGCTGGGTGTGGTGGCACACACCTGTAATCCCAGCTGCTCCAGAGGCTGAGGCAGGAGAATCGCTTGAACCAGGGTAGGTGTAGGTTGTAGTGAGCCAAGATCACGCCACTGGACTCCAGCCTGGGCGACTGAGTGAGACTCTGTCTCAAAAACAAAAACGGAAGTGTAAACTAAAAAAATTCCTAAATTCCTGCTCACTGTCAACTGAGTGGACCTCTTCTTTGCCAAGGGGACCACAGAAAAATTTTAAAAACTGAGTTCCCAGCCATGACAGGAGGTCAGGAGTGCCTCGTAATTCCCCTGTTTTTTTGCAGTTTAGACACAACAATTGACCGGCATTAATGTTAAAATAGAGGCCAGGAGACTAGCAGAACAGACTCTTTGTGGCAATAAGATACTAAATTGTAAACAGGATCTAAGGTCATGACAGGCGGGGTTAAGTCACACACGCCTACACTGGAAGAATAAATTATGTTCTCCCCGCCACAAGGTTTTTCTTTTTCTCTAGCAGCTAAACAATCACTGCCCTAGAGATAAGCAATATTTAAACAATTACAACTCATCCAGCTCACAGACTCTGTCTAACTGATCCCCTGTTCCACCAGCCATAACTCCAGCTTTGATTGGACAGGCACCTGATTTCAGCAACTGTCTCCTGATAAGAGGACCACCAACTATGAACTGGTTCTGGCCTGTTTGCAGAGGCTGCACACTGAGTGCTTTTGTGTTCTGAAAAGACGTTTTCACATACAGGGCCTAACTGTCACACATGGAAATGTTAAGTTTCCACCCCAAAGTGAACCTGAATCATTATGTTATGTGGTTTGTTCAAAATATATGTGTCAGGACCACCTTCATGAATATTCATAGCTCCTCCTGTAACCTGTTGAATATGTATGTTTAGCCAAACTATTCAGCATAAAGTTCCTGTCCCAGCCCATCCTCCTTCAACGTGCCTCTTTCTGGTCTTGGCTGGAGGCTGTGCTTCCCAGCCTGCTGGATGGTCATCTTGCAGGCTGTAACTCTTTACCAGAAATCAAGTCTTCACATTTGTAATCTCATCTCAGCACTGGGAGGCTGAGGCACGAGGATTGCTTGAACTCAGGAGTTTGAGACCAGCCTGGGCAACATAGCAATACCTTGTCTCTACAAAAAAAAAAAAAAATTATCCAAGTGTGGTGGTGTGCACCTGTAGTCCCAGCTACTCAGGAGGCTGAGGTGGGAGGATTGCTTGAGCCCGGGAGTTTGGGGCTGCAGTGAGTACAGACACTATGGAGAATGATATAGAGATTCCTTAAAAACCTTAAAATAGAGCTATCATCAGATCCAGCAATCCTACTGCAGGGTATGTACCCAAAATGAAAGGAAAGCAGTATGTGGAAGAGATATCTGCATTCCATGCTTATTGCAGCACTGTTCACAATGGCCAAGATTTGGAAGCAGCCCAAGTGTCCATCAACAGAGGAATGGTTAAAGAAAATGGGGCTGGGCATGGTGACTCACACCTGTAATCCCACACTTTGGGAGGCCAAGGGAGGTGGATCATTTGAGGTCAGGAGTTCGAGACCAGCCTGACAAACACGGTGAAACCTCGTCTCTACTAAAAATACAAAAATTATCTGGTTGTGGTGGTGGGCACCTATAGTCCCAACTACATTTGAGGCTGAGGCAGGAGAATTGCTTGAACCCAGGAGGCAGAGGTTGCAGTGAGGCGAGATTGTGACATTGCATCCTAGCCTGGGTGAAAAAAGCAAAACTCCTTCACAAAAAAAAAAAAAAAAAAAAAAAAAAAAGACAGGGGGTACATAATACACAATGGAGTACTATTCAGCTATAAAAAGAATGAGATCCTGTTATTTGCAATGGCACGAAAGAAACTGGAGGTTATTATCTTAAGTAAAATAAACCAGGCAGAGAAAGTCAAACGTCATATGTTCTCATTCGTTTGTGGGAGCTAAACATTGGAACAACTGGGCCGGGCGAGGTGGCTCACACCTGTAATCCCAGCACTTTGGGAGGCCGAGGCAGGCAGATTACGAGGTCAGGAGTTTGAGACCAGCCTGGCCAACATGGTGAAACCCCGGCTCTACCAAACACGCGCGCACACACACACACACACACACACACACACACACACACACACACTAGCTGGGCATGGTGGTGCTCTCCTGTAATCCCAGCTACTTGGGATGCTGAGGCAGGAGAATTGCTTGAACCTAGGAGGTGGAGGTTGGAGGTTGCAGTGAGCCAAGGTTCCACCACTGCGCTCTAGCCTGGGTAACAGAGAAAGATTATGTCTAGGAAAAAAAGTAAAAAACAAAAGCTGGGTGTGGTGGTGCAGGCCTATAATCTCAGCTACTTGGGAGGCTGAGGCAGGAAAATTGCTTAAACCCGGGAGGTGCAGGTTGCAGTGAGCTGAGATCCAGCCACTGTACTTCAGCTTGGGTAACAGTGAGACTCCATCTCAAAAAAAAAAAAAAAAAAATTAAAAGATACCAGAAAGTACCAGAAAGTATGAGTGTTGCCTTATGAAAAAAGAGAAGCTATTGCCTATTTGCTTTTACATGTTCTTTATTCTTGAACATCTGCCTTCTGTCTTATCTCAAGATGCATGGCCATCATTGTCAGGCAGACCTTGGTTCAAGTCTGGGCGCAGCCTCTTTTTTTACAGTGGTACGAACATGCTGAGTGACTTAACCTCCAAGGCTGCACTTTCTTCATTTGATTTAAAAAATACTTCACTTCACTGGCTCTTCGTGGGGATTAAATGGTATAAAATATTTCACTTACTGTGCTTTACAAAATTCCTGATAAGTTCTCAGTAAGGGATAGCCATTTACATTCTTATCCTCTAATTTTCTTCCTTGTATCATGTTTAAGTAATTTTTTTTTCTTTCATGGAGAAGGTACTAGGAAAGCAAGATGTGGGAAAATGGGGCTATTTACATATCAAAAAAGGAAGATTAGGAAAAAACTAACACGTTTATTCCTTCTGCTTGTCCATGTTGATTTCTTCTGCAGGAATCAACTTGTCTCTTTTTGCTCATTGCACCCAGGAGGAACAAAACCATGCCCAGAGGTCCCCTTATTGAGGCTCTGACATAAGCTATTTTTTTTACTTTGTTTTGGGGTGCAACACCCCCTGGGAACACTGGCCTTGCCATCTACCCAGGCAGAGAGGTCTGATCACTGGACGTATAGGTCTGAAGCTTTGGGGAAAGGATTAGGCTGGAGATATCTACTCAGGAATTCATCAGTGTATGACTTAAGCCATATTGGTAGGAGTGCACAGGGAGATTTATAGCAGAAACAGGGCCACAGTGAAGTCAGGGTGGTGGTAGAGCAACATTTAAGAGCTCACCGGGGCCAGGTGCAGTGGCTCACACCTGTAATCCCAGCACTTTGAGAGGCCAAGGCGGGTGGATTGCTTGAGCTCAGGAGTTTGAGACCAACCTGGGCAACATGGTGAGACCCCATCTCTACCAAAAACTACAAAACGTAGCCAGACGTGATGGCATACACCTGTAGTCCCAGCTCCCTGGGAGGCTGAGGTGGGAGAATTGCTTGAGCCCAGGATGGGAAGGTTGCAGTGAGCCAGAATTGCACCATGGCATTCCAGCCTGGGCAAGAGAGCAAGACCCTGCCTTAAAAAAAAAAAAAAAAGAGATCCCAGGAGAATAAAAAGTCAGTGAAGGAAAATAAGGCAGAGTGGTCAGAAAGCAGAGAGAATTAGGAGAGAGAAATGTCCCCATCTCTGTGGTAGGCAGAATAGTGGCTCCCAAAGTTGTCCACTTCCTCAGAGGTTCCCAACCCCTGGGCCTCAGACAGTGCTGGTACTAGTCCTTGGACTGTTAGGAACTGACTGCACAGCAGGAAGAAATACTTGCCTATTTATGTTATCACCTAAGAAAGCCATGAACAGGTCAACAGGATGTCATTTATTCTCCTCTACAACACTGTTCTCATCTTTTACTTGCTACAATGCAGGAGGTCCCTGACGAATTCTTGTATTCAAGGATAAATTCATAGTATGGTTAAACGTTGCTTTTTCAGCTATGGGATCTGGAGGAATACCTTTGGATATATACAGCCAGGAATGGCAACTATTTGTTATGCAAGTTAAAGAAAATCATGCATGGGAAAAATGTTGCTTCACCTAAGGAAAGAAGGAAGGATGGAAGGAAGGACAGAAGGAAGGAGGGAAGGATGGAAGGAATGAATGATGAATGAAAGGAAGGAAAGAAGGATGGTGGAAGGAAGGATGGAAGGCAGGTCCAGCCTGTGGCCTGTTAGGAACTGGGTCAGCAAGTAAGCAAAGCTTCACCTGTATTTACAACCATTCCCCATGGCTCACGTTATCACCCTTTCTTTATAAATAAAGATAATACAATTGTATCCTTTAAACCACTAAGTTTGTGGTAACTTGTTACAGCAGCAAAAGCAAAGGAATGCAGTCGCCAAGGGAATGATAAACTGTTCAAAGAAGGAGGGAGTGGTCTGCAGGGTTTAACACTCCAGGCGTATGTGTGGCAGCAGATGGGGTGGCGCTCTAAGTCAAGGTCGGCTGTGCATTTTTTAAAAGTAGGGTGGAGTCAACACATTGTGAGGGCAAGGCTCAGAATAAGGGGTGGGACTTCGTTGACCTGGGACAGGAAGGGTGAGCCAGGCTGGAAGGGGTTGGGTCTTGGCACCAAGCCCGCCTCCTGGGGTTAGCCAGAGTCTGGTGGGGCCATCAGCGTAGCTGCAGGGACCGCAGATAGAAGAAAAGTGAGGCAATTGCTAGTTGTCACTTGGGCAGGATTGGCAGGTGGGCAGTGCACAGAAATGGAGCACCTGGGAAGGGGGTGGGGTGTGTCTAGCTGGACAGTCCTGCAGACTCTTGGCATTAAGAAGGCCTCCCTGGGGCTGGGTGTGGTGGCTCATGCCTGTAATCCCAGCACTTTGGGAGGTCAAGGCAGGAGGATCACTTGAAGCCAGGAATTTGAGGCCAGCCTGGGCGACATGGCAAGATCCTGTCTCTTCAGCCTGGCCAACATGGTGAAACCCCGTCTCTACTAAAAATACAAAAATTAGCCAGGTGTGGTGGTGGGTGCCTGTAATCCCAGCTACTCCGGAGGCTGAGGCAGGAGAATCACTTGAAACTGGAAGACGGAGGTTGCAGTGAGCCGAGATTGCACCACTGCACTCCAGCCTGGGCAACAAGAGCGAAACTCTGTCTCAAAAATAAATAAATAAAATAAAATAAAATAAAATAAATAAATAAATAAATAAATAAAGCAAAAAATGAAAAACATTATTTGGGCATGGTGGCGCATGCCTGTAGTCTCAGTTATTCAGGAGGCTGAGGTAGGAGGCTCCTTTGAGCCCTGGAGGTGGACTCTGCAGTGAGCTATGTACATACCTAGCCAGAGTGCCATACTGCACTCTAGCCTGAGTGACAGAGCAGGACTCTGTCGCAAAAAAAAAAAAAAAAAAAGAAAAGAAAAGAAAAATTTAACAGTCTCCTCCACAGGAAACAGGCTGAGACACTCAGTGACTGGGTTGGGATTGAAGTTAAGGCTTCAGTCCAAGATGAGAATTAGAATGCTAAATGGGTGACTAGGAGCTGGACTAAAACAGAAAACAAATGAAAAGGTGAGATTCCAGGTTTGGGAGATCCTGGTCTGAGTGAACAAGGTGCAAGTCTAGGTATTAGAATATGCTCCTGAGAAGTGGGGGCAGAGGCATCTAGGCGATGAGAAACTGAGGCTGAACGTCAGAGCAAGGTCTGGAGGGAGTTAGTTCTCCTTCCTGCAACAGTTCAGTTCTGGAATTGTCAGGAGGGGTATCAAATAGAGGGTGGCTGTGGTTGGAGCCAGCAAGGCTTGCCATAGAGAGCAGAAGTAATGTCACGAAACCGGGTCAAGGAGCAGTTAAGAGCAAAGCAGCACCAAGCAAGGGTGAGGCTCTGTCTCATCCACAAGTTCTTCCAGTGCTCCTGGTGAGGCTCCTAGTCTGAGGATGGAGCAGATTAGAAGGTGAAGATAGGGAGAGAAGGTGAGTGCATGAATATTAACTTAGGCCAGGAGTTTGAAACCAGCCTGGGCAACATAGCAAGACCCCGTCTTTATATGGAAATCAATGTACTCGTATTACAGCCCTGTTTCAAGTTGAAGATGCTGAGGCTTTGAGAGGAAGTCACTTTGCCCAGAGCCCCAAAGCTATTAAGTGGTGAAAACAGAAATGGCTTTGGGTCTCTGAACTCCTGGCTTGTGCTGTTTTCCCTGCACCACAGCCAGCTCTCCAAACGGGGCCAGGTCATGATTTGCATCTGGCTTGGGTCCACATGCGCATATTTTATAAGGATTGTAAAATCTTGGCTCCTTTTTGGTAGGGAAAATTCTATGTGTTTGAATACCTGAGAAGTGGACACTAGATTTGGTAAAGCTATTGCCTTTTCCATATTGGCTGTGAGTCAGCTGGAGTTGAGATGAGGTGAGAAAGGGCTGGGAATAAGAGCTAATGGATTCAGCATGGAGATCTGACCCTTGCATTTTTCACTCGGTTTTAATTTACGGTGAGATGTCCTCCCATGGAATATTTCTGTGATGAAATCTTCTCCAAAGAAGAAATCACTCATTATCACAGATGGTAGAGTGAGATATAAAAATAAATGAAACTGCATATCAATATTTTTTGAGAAATCGTAGTTCTGAACAGGGGAGGGGGCACAGCCAACTCGTGCCTGCTGTCATTTACAATTAGGTACACCTGGATCCCATCCTCAGTGATTCTGACTACGTAGGTTTGCACCTGGACATTCAAAGTACTGTTCCGACGCATGTCAAAGGTTGAACACCACGATGGCTAAGTTCTTCCTCACAACAATTTCACTTTTGTGGATTTCATTATCCTAGAGTGGCCCCATAACTCCTTGCATTGCAGAAATCTGTGCAGAGACGGGAATCAGAAACCTGCCCTATGTGAGACCTGTGGTGAGAGAGTGAGGACATCAGTAAGCCCACCCAACTTCCCCAAATTTGAGTATTGGTTGGTTAGTCGTTCTATGACTCTGCCTCATTAAGGGTCTGGAGTTGTACTCCAGTTTTTGGAGAAAAAAATGTACTGGCATAGTATTCACGAATTGGAGGATTTGAATGTTTCCCTTGACAGTGTTAAAAGCCTATCACCTAAGCCTTTCCAAGTCCTCTCTTTGCTTACTTGCCACATGTGGGTTTCACGTCCAGAATAAGTCACCGGCTCTGAGAACATGTGATTCCCATTATCCTGGCAGTTTCTCTGATGGGGCTTCTCTGGGTGAGCAAATATATCCTTCTCTCTTTCTTGTTTTACCTGGTTGGCATAGGAGGGAAGAAACCCAGCACAGATTTTGGTCTATAATGATCGTGGAATATTTCCAGATGCGAAGTGTATAATCCCTTTGGTTCTGCTGTGTCTGCCAAGCGAGAGTCTAACAACTGTGCATTACAGAATAGAACAGAGAGTGAAACAAACGTGTAACATGATTCTGTTAGCAGGCTGTGCTTGAGGAGAAATGAACACAATGTAATTAGCATGCATGCTGGCCTGCCTGTTCCCCTTTGTGTGTATTTTTAAAGAATTTTGAATGGAAAGATGGTTGAAGGGGAAAGGTAAGGCTGATTTGATGGAGCAAAAAATGTTGAACAATGTGTTTCTCTGGTCCTAACTAAAGGAGATTGAATTTTTCTGAAAACTGTGGCTCAGTGAACAGGCTCGTGTTAACCAGAGAGAAAGAGGCAAGCAGTCATCTGGAAGAGGTGGCGGGGTAAAGAACTGATGACTTGTCTCCTCTCTGTCTCTCTTCCTGGGGTTGACTGGTTTGGACAAGCCTTTCTCAGCAGTGGGAGGTGATGGGCTAAATGCAGAACTGTATGGGAGAGAGGACTGGGGACGGTGGCTCATGGCTGTGATCCCAGCACTTTGGGAGGCTGAGGCAGGAGGATCACTTGAGCTCAGGAGTTCAAGACTAGCCTGGGCAACATGGCGAAACCCTGTCTCTACAAAAAAATACAAAAATTAGCCAGGTGTGGTGGCGCATACCTGTAGTCCCAGCTACTTGGAAGGCTGAAGTGGAAGAGGATCATCTGAGCCTAGCAGGTCAAGGCTGCAGTGAGCTGAGCTGTGATTTTGCCACTGCATGCCAGAGCTTGGGTGACAGAGACCCTGTCTCCTATATATATATACGTATATGTTTATATATACGTGTATATGTATACATACACACATACATATACACACACACACATATATACGGGAGAGGTTAGAAAAGTGAACACTTCGCCGGGTGTGGTGGTTCACACCTGTAATCCCAGCACTTTGAGAGGCTGAGGTGGGTGGATTACTTGAGGTCAGGAGTTTGAGACCAGCCTGACCAACATGGTGAAACTCTGTCTCTACTAAAAATACAAAAATTAGCTGGGTGTGGTGGCATGCACCTGTAATCCCAGTTACTCAGAAGGCTGAGGCAGGAGAATCGCTTGAACCCAGGGGGCAGAAGTTGCAGTGAGCTGAGATTGTGTCATTGCATTCCAGCCTGGGCAACAAGAGTAAAACTCCATCTCAAAAAAAAAAAAGGAACACCTTAATACATGCTTGTAATAGAATCTCTTTGATTTCTGACTGCAGATGGTCTTGGAACCCTGCAAGGTCTCCTGAACCCAGTACTCAGCTTTGTCCAGAACACTTGTAGCTCTCCTGGAAGTTAGCCCCTATTGCCTGCATCATGATGGACTTTTCTGATCCTGGGCTCTGCTTTTCTGCAATACTTCTGATAATAATAGCCTAGTGTCATGCTTTGTAAATACTGACTGTTCCCTGATGTAGACTGCGGATTGCCTACTCCATTGCGTCTCCTTCCACTACTCCTATCATCGCTGATCGATTTGGTCCTGGTCTTGGTCAGCTGCACCTCCACCATTCAGTCCATGCCTATGACAGCATTCCCAGTACAAGCATATTTTGCCTCCTGTTACACTACCACTGCAATTCATGAATGCTTGAGCTGTGTGATTTCCTTTTTTTTTTTTTTTTTGAGACAGAGCCTTGCTCTGTCTCCCAGGCTGGAGTGCAGTAGCACGATCTTGGCTCACTGCGACCTTTGCCTCCCAGGTTCAAGTGATTCTCATGCCTCAGTCTCCCACGTATCTGGGATTACAAGCGTGTGACACCACGCCCAGCTAATTTTTGTATTTTTAGTAGAGATGGGGTTTTGTCATGTTGATCAGGTTGGTCTCAAATTCCTGATCGCATTTGATCCACCCGCTTTGGCCTCCCAAAGTGCTGGGATTACAGAGGTGAACCACCACACCTGGCCGACCTGTGTGATTTCTAACTATCTTCATGGACAGTCACAAAATAGTATTGGGAACCTAGGTTTCAGTCTTGGGAGCTTGGATGTGTTCCTTAACTGCTCCCTGTGTTAGTGGCTTTGTCCAAAGATGGGATCGTGGAAGCTGGATCTCGCACCTTTGCAACTAGGTAAACCAAAAGTCAAAAGATGCTTGTTAACAACAAACTGTGCTAATGTCTTGGTGTGTTTATTGGGTCTGTGTTTGCTGTATTTCACCTCCCTAGGATGGCAGGCATCCTCAGAGTAGGACCCAAGTTTGTAGTTCAATTTGGAGAGCATGCAGGATGTTTCAGAAGTATTATAGAATGTCATTGGACTTTTTTTTTTTTTTTTTTGAGATGGAGTCTTGCTCTGTCGCCCAGGCTGGAGTGTAGTGGCGCAATCTTGGCTCACTGCAAGCTCCACCTCCTGGGTTCACGCCATTCTCCTGCCTCAGCCTCCCCAGTAGCTGGGAACTACAGGTGTCCGCCACCACACCTGGCTAAGTTTTTGTATGTTTTAGTGGAGATGGGTTTTCACCATGTTATCCAGGATGGTCTCGGTCTCCTGACCTTGTGATTCGTCCTCCTTGGCCTCCCAAAGTGCTGGGATTACAGGCCTGAGCCCCTGTGCCCGGCCATCATCGGACATTTTAAAAATTTGCTAAATTTTATGCAAATGTTTCACTTCTAGTTGCAATATCATTGTCTTCTAAATCATAAATCTACTTTTTGAGTTGCTTAAATATTTTCAAAGCTCATTATCACTTTTGTCAAATATAGGTATATTTTTTGAGACAGTGTCTTATTCTGTCAACTAGGCTGGAGTGCAGTGGCTCAATCACAGCTCACAGTAACCTTGAACTCCTGGGCTCAAGTGATCCTCCTACTTCAGCCTTCTGAGTAACTGGGACTACAGGTGCGAAGTGGCTCAGCTAATTAAAACAAAGCTTTTTTGGTAGAGACATGATCTCACTATATTGCCCAGGCTGGTCTCAAACTCCTTACCTCAAGTGATCCTCCTGCCTCAGCCTCCAAAAGCACTGGGATTACAGGCATGAGCCGCTGTACCCAGCTCATTTTTGCTGAAATCTTTAAAGCTTCTATTTGGCAGCGAGTATGGCTCAAAGGTAAGCAACGTAACAAGTATTTTTGGAAAGTGCAAATTGAACAAATGCAATGTGAAATGCAGAGACAAGTTCATATATAAGTAGTGAACATAGTAAGTTTGGGCTTAAAGTCCCAGTTGTGCTAGGTAAATAAGGGCATCTTCTGTGTTTCTTTACGGATGGAGTGAGAGGAATTGATTTTGAAATCACCTGTGTTAAATTCTTTGGCAGAACTATGGTGTATTTTAGAAATACTGTTTGTATTTTCAAGTCAGTGAAATTCAGTCTCTCTTATTTTAGCCCGCACCTATAGTAAAAATAAAACTGGCGACTTCTAGTGTTTATCCCATTAGTATTCAATTATATTTCCCAGATAAACAGCTGGAGGCCATCTCTTCAGTGACAAATGTGTTTGATTTGACTTAATCACCACCACAAGGCACATAATTTACTAACATTTGCTGTAGTACAATTTTAACAAGTAGGGTGATTCACCCTGGGAGGGGAGAGAAGAATATGCAAAAACTGAGAGACAAAAAGAGAGGCAAAGGCGAGCATGGAATTAGCAAGATATCTGTGCCTTTAAAAAATCTCTACTTTGGCCGGGTGCTGTGGCTCACGCCTGTAATCCCAGCACTTTGGAAGGCTGAGGAGGGTGGATCACAAGATCAGGAGTTCAAGACCAGCCTGGGCAACATGGTGAAATCCCGTCTCTACTAAAAATATAAAAATTACCTGAGCGAGACAGTGCGCCTGTAATCCCAGCTATTCGGGAGGCTGAGGCAGGATAATAGCTTGAACCCGGGAGGTGGAGGTTGCAGTGAGTGGAGATCGCACCACTGCACTCTAGTCCGGGTGACAGAGTGAGACTCCAACTCAACAACAACAACAAAAAGAAAATCTCTACTTTTATGGAAGCATAAACTTGACACAGAAACATGCACAAATTATAAGGACACAGTTCAATGAACTGTCACAATTTGAGCACATCCACGTGCCGACATTCAGCTCAAGAAATGCAACACATCAACAGTCTAGAACAACCCTTCCATACCTCATCCTATACCTCCCTTCCCCAAAGTACCTGAGATCGACTGTGTTTTTGTTTATTTGTTTTTGTTTTTTGTTTTTTGTTTGAGATGGAGTCTCGCCCTTGTTATCCCGGCCGGAGTGCAGTGGCATGATCTTGGCTCACTGCAACCTCCGCCTCCCCGGTTCAAGTGATTCTCTTGCCTCAGCCTCCTAAGAATCTGGGACTACAGGCACCTGCCACTACGCTTGGCTAATTTTTTTTTTTTTTTTTTTTTTTTGTATTTTTAGTAGAGTTGGGGTTTCACCATGTTGGCCAGGCTGGTGGTCTTGAACTCCTGACCTTAGGTGATCCGCCCGCCTTGACCTCCGAAAGTGCTGGAATTACAGGCATGAGCCGTCATACTCAGCCTTGTTGATTTGTTTTGAAGGATCATTGCAAACTGTCATTCAAGCAGTTTCTCAGCCAGTTCCTTGTGAGGAAGTCCTGGGTGTGTTTGTAGACTAAGGTTTCCATGACTCAGGTGTTAGATTTGTGTCCTGAAGTTTCATAGTGGCTGGAAAGGGAGCAAAGGTTTATGATGAGAGACACGAATCTACCATCCTTTCCCCTGCCTGTCTTGGGAAGCCGCAGTCATCTCTTTCTTTCTTTCTGCACTGACTTCTCCAGCGTGGACACAGGCAGACACCTGATCTATTTCCTTTCAGGGTTGCTGTAAGGCTCTGATGACATGATGGATGTCTTTGAACAGGATGAAGTATTGCTCAATTATATCCTTTAACCAATGTGATGGAGAGGTATTGATAGCACGGGGAGTTATCTTGAACAAGAGGAAAGCATGTAAGTATATGTCCAAAACCAAAAGAGGCACTGATCCTAATGGTTTTAAATGGCTTTCAGTGATTCTCTGATTTTGGAGAAATGCCATTCACTTATTAGCTCTTCAGGGCATAACCCTAATAAGGGCTAGAGTGACAGAGTTATCTCCATAGGATCTCATGTAGCGGTTCCCAACCTTTTTGGCACCAGGGGCTGGTTTCAGGGAAGGCAATTTTTCCACGGATGGGCGCTGGGGGTGCGGGGACGTAGTGAGATGAAACTGTTCCACCTCAGATCATCAGGCATTAGTTAGATTCTCATAAGGAGCGCATAACCTAGATCCCTCACGTGCGCAGTTTACAATAGGGTTCATGCTGAAACGAGTAATCCCAGCACTTTGGGAGGCCAAGAAGGGCGGATCACCTGAGGTCGGGAGTTTGAGACCAGCCTGACCAACAAGGAGAAACCCCGTCTCTACTAAAAATATAAAATTAGCCGGGCGTGGTGGTCCATGCCTATAATCCCAGCTACTCAGGAGGCTGAGGCAAGAGAATCTCTTGAACCTGGGAGGCGGAGGTTGCAGTGAGCTGAGATCGCGCCATTGCACTCCAGCCTGGGCAACAAGAGCAAAACTCCATCTCAAAAAAAAAAAAAAAAAAAAAGTTTATCTTTGTCTCTCTCACAATGTAGCAGGACGAGCCACAGACAAAACTCCTCAGACACCGGATTAAAGAAGGAAGAGGTTTTTTATTCAGCCGGGAGCGTCAGCAGACTCGCGGCTTAAGAGCCGAGCTCCCCGAGAAAGAAATACTTGGCCTTTTTAAAGGCTTACAACTTTAAGGGGTCCACGTGAAAGGGTAGTGATAAATCGAGCAAGTGTGGGAAACGTGACTGGGGGCTACATGCATCAGCTAACCAAAAGTTTTACAATGCTTTTTTCATACAGTATCTGGAATTTACAGATAACACAAGTAGTTTAGGCCAGGGGTTGATGTTATTATTACTACTTTGTTTAACTCCTAGTGCGGGGTGGTGGTACCAAGGTTGTCTGGCTATTTATCTTTTGTTTCTTTCTTGCTTTCCTCCTGTCTTGTGAACTAGGCAAGGTGGGGGGAGGAGGGCAGCAGGAGTAGTAGTGGTCTCCTTCCTTAAGAGGGCATGCAATGGGGGTGTGGCTCACTTCTTCAGTGCTCCGCTTCTCAAACCCCTAGGGCAAGCATGCAGACTGGCAAGTCTAGGGGTGCGTGTCTACAGCTCCCAAAGGCCCAGTGGGCGTCTATTACCCTGTGCTCTTTCAGCTTAGCCCTCTGCAGGCAGCTTGTGTTAATCAGCTCATTTAGACCCTCTGCCTTGTCGCAAGGACAGAGGGCTTTTTGTATCCAGGGTTCTTGTCCCCTAGTGTACTGGAAAAATTGGATCACAAGTGGGCTTGGAGGATGGGTGCAAGGCTTTTTTGAGTGGTGGAGGTAGCTCTTAGCAGATGGATGGGGAGCCACAAGGGGGATGGAGTGGAAAGGTGGTCTTCCCCTGGAGTTGGGCTGCTCAGCGGCCATGCTCTCCTCCAACTGCCCTCTGCCGAATCCCCCTTGGCATCCCTGTTGTTCCATCATGGATGACCTGCCAGCGTCTGTCGGTGTGTTTTTCTGCCAGTGTGTTCCTCTTGATGTCCAGCTGCCTGTGTGTGCCCGCTAGGGTCTCAGAGTCTTTATAGGCACAGGATGGGGGGTGTGGTGGGTCAGAGTGGTTTTGGAAAATGCAACATTTGGGCACTAAAACAGGAATGCCTGTCCTCACCTAGGTCTGTGGGCACAGGTCCGAGGGTGGAGTCCTTGCCAGGGACCCCACCCCTCTCTAGCCAGCACTTCCCTGCCCAGTCTCATATCAACGTTCCTATGAGAATCCTTTTTTTTTTTTGTCACTGAGTTTTGCTCTTGTTGCCCAGGCTGGAGTGCAGTGGCACGATCTCGGCTCACTGCAACCTCTGCTTCCCAGGTTCAAGCGATTCTCCTGCCTCAGCTTCCCAAGTAGCTGGGATTACAGGCGCCCACCATCACGCCCAGCTAATTTTGTGTATTTTTAGTAGAGAGGGGGTTTCACCACTTTGGCCAGGCTGGTTTTGAACTCCTGGTCTTAAGCAATCCACCCGTCTCGGCCTCCCCAAAGTGCTAGGATTACAGGCATGAGCCACTGTGCCCAGCCTAATGCTGTTGTTAGTCTGACAGGAGGTGGAGCTCAGGCGGTCATGCTCGCCACTGGCCTGCCGCTCGCCTCCTGCTCTGAGGTCCAGTTCCTAACAGGCCACAGACTGGTACCGGCCCTTGGCCCAGGGTTTGGGGACCCCTGATCTAATGAACTTTATTTTGGTTTGTAGCTGTTCCTATTTTCCCCAACTACATCCAAGGTATCAGCAATGTGAATTGTTGGTTATTAATGAGGTGAATCTAATAGCTTGTGATTAGATGATCAGATTATCAGAAAAATCAAGGTATATTAATCTACTAATAGAGGACTATTTTTACACAGAGCCCAGCCTATTCTAGTATTCGGGATATGAAGTAATGACCTTTCTGTGCTTTGCCTAGGCAATTTTTGGAATACAGATTAGCACCCTGTAGATGATGTGTTAGGCCTTGGCAATATTATAGTTAACAAAATGGTCACTCTCTTTGCCCAATAATATTTTAAATTTCTCAGTAAGTTTTTCTTAACTTGCTTGGTTTCTTTCTTATTTTGTTGTGTTTTCATCTCAGCCTTTTCTCCTTTGGCTTTGCATTCCTGGATCATAGAGGTAGATGTTGCCTATCAAGAATAAGTTTTCTAGGCCAGGTGTGGTGGCTCACACCTGTTATCCCAACACTTTGGGATGCTGAGGCGGGTGGATCTCTTGAGCCCAGGAGATCAAGACCAGCCTGGGCAACATGGCAAGACACTGTCTCTACAAAATTTACAAAAATTAGCCTGGCAAGGTGATCCAGGTCTGGAGTCCCAGCTACTCGGGAGGCTGAGATGGGAGGATGGTTGAGCATAGGACGGGGAGGTTACTGTGAGCCAAAATTGCACCACTGCATTCCAGCCTGGGTGACGAGTGAGACTCTGTCCCAAAAACTAAAACAAAATAAAATCAATAAAATTTCCTCTTTCATTGCACCTCCTTTTAGTCTAGGTAGTGAAATCCTTTCCCACTTATTATGCGTTTTTGTTTCATCAGGTCTTCTATTATAATTTTACTCATTTATTTATTTTAGAGACAGAGTCATACTCTGTTGCCCAGGATGGGGTGCAGTGGTGCAATCATAGCTCAATGCAGTCTTAAACTCCCAGAATCAACTTCCCTCCTCAGCCTCCTGAGTAGCTGGAACTACAGGCATGCACCACCATGCCAGGCTGATTTTTAAACTTTTTTGTAGAGACAGGATCTCTATGTTTCCCAGGCTGGTCTCGAACTCCTGGCCTCAAGTGATCCTCCCACCTCAGCCTCCCAAAGCACGGGTATTACAGGCATAAGCTATCATACCTAACCTCTTATTTAGGCATTTTGCACATGGTGGTCACTGTGGTGAGGTCTCTTTCCTTCTCCTTGAGAGGAGGGAGACATGTTTAGTCATGGTACTCACCATTGGTTGAATATGTGTGTTGCCTGTATGACAATATGACTTATGCACTGGGTCAAACACCCTTCTCAGAGCTTCAGTGAATGTAGCTTTTAAGACTGATTCTCGGCTGGGCACAGTGGCTCACTCCTGTAACCCCAGCACTTTGGGAGGCGGAGGTGGGTGGATCACCTGAGGTCAGGAGTTTGAGACAAGCCTGGCCCACATGGTGAAACCCCATCTCTACTAAAAATACGAAAATTTGCTTGGCTTGGTGGCGTGTGCCTATAACCCCAGCTACGCAGGAGGCTGAGACAGGAAAATCGCTTGAACCTGGGAGGCGGAGGTTGCAGTGAGCCAAGATCACGCAGTTGCTCTCCAGCCTGGGAGACAAGAGTGAAACTCCATCTCAAAAAACAAAAACAGAAAACAAAACAAAACAAAACAACAACAACAACAACAACAACAACAAAAAGACTGATTCTCAATGTGTGGTGGGTTTACTCTAGGGAGGTTCTGCTACAAGAGATGATGCCTTTCATTCCCAAAGCTGGAGGTTCTAACAAGTGTAGGAAGTGAAATCTTACCCACGGCTCCCAGAATAGAGCGCTACGAAAGCTCATCTTTACTCACTACTCGTAAGTAAATGAATAAAATAATAACCCTTCCTTAGGGTTTCACCTTTCAAGGTACATCCTACTCCCAGACTCCACCCGTCCAGCCCATCTACTTGGGTTCGTTATTTTTTGAGAATGGCATGTTCCGATTGAATATTTAAAAAAGAGCCCCTAATTTGGGTGAGGAGAGGTAGAGCTGGGGGGAAGGAAAATTGCACTCTGATGGCCTTTAAGAAGGAACATTAGCCCTTTGGGAGGCAGAGGCAGGTGGATCACCTGAGGTCGGGAGTTTGAGACTAGCCTGACCAACATGGAGAAACCCCGTCTCTGCGAAAAACACAAAATTAGCTGGGTGTGGTGGCGCATGCCTGTAATCCCAGCTACTCAGGAGGCTGAGGCAGGAGAATCGCTTGAACCTGGGAGGTGGAGGTTGCCGTGAGCCGTATCCTGCCATTGCACTCCAGCCTGGGCAACAAGAGCAAAACTCTGTCTCAAAAAAAAAAATATAAAAAAGGGAACGTTTTTGCAGGAGATAGGCTACTGCTCAAGTTTCTGGTGATACATACTTTGAACTGGAGACAAAACACTGGAGAGGAAGAATAATATCTGTCTACTTTCGGCCCAAGTGAGCTATTCGTTCCATTGACCCTGTAGGGGAAAATCTCCCAATTCTATCTAGAAATAGATTGACTGTTGGTCCTGGTTTTCCATGGGGTTATGGATTTTATTATTTTTCTGTGTTTTTACAGGCATTTTAATTAAAAATTGGGAAAGGCTGCTTCAGGGCTGCTAAGTAGGTGATATTGAAAAGTCGGAGCTGAATACAGCCCATTACTGCTTAATTTTATAGTCGTTACATTCATCCTTTGCTTCTTCAATGTATCTTCTTTACCACTTAATGAAGTTCTTTGTTTTCTCCAATCGCAAATATTCTTTCTATTCAGTACTTTGAGCTTTTCTATTTCTATTTAAATGCAACTGGAAGGAAACTTTTTCTATCAGCCAAGTATTGTTTTGTAATTAAACCTATTTAACAACATCAAATAGATATATTTGAACTTACAACTCTGTTTTAAATCCAAATTTTAGAGTGGATTGGAGATGTTCCATTGGACTTGTATTCTTACAATAGTCTCTACTCTTTGATGTATTTTTGTGGCTTGGAAACATAATTTTTTTTCTCATTTCCCTTTGAGATTTCATGGTATTATAAAATGACATAGCAAAATATTTCAATTACTTATTTTGGGTAACTTTCATTCTTTTACTGTGGTAGCAGATACAATAGTTTAAAGATTATACTTCTAAAGTGGTCCTTGAGACCAGGCGCAGTGGCTCATGCCTGCAACCCCAGCACTTTGGGAGGCTGAGGCTGGTGGATCACTCGAGGTCAGGAGTTCGAGAACTGCCTGGCCAACATGGGGAAACTCCGCCTCTACTAAAAATACAAAACTTAGCTGGGTGGGGTGGTGTGGGCCTGTAGTCTCAGATACTGGGGTGGCTGAAGCATGAGAATCACTTGAACCCAGGAGGAGGAGGTTGGAGAGAGCTGAGTTCAGGTCACTCCACTCAAGCCTGGGTGTCAGGGCGAGACTCCATCTCAAAAAAAAAAAAGTGATCCTTGTTAAGTGATGTTAACAGACCTCTTCTCCATTTTCCCCATTTCTAGAGGCTTCCCCAGGCTCCCTGTACTCAGGAGCCTTCATGCGTGGTAAGTCCTGCTATGGTTTGGGTACGGATTGTGTGTCACCACCAAATTCATGTTGAAATTTAATTCCACAGTTGGTGGTATTGGGAGGCGAAGTCTAGAGAGGAGTGTTTGGCTCACGACGGCGGATCCTTCATGAATGACTTGGTGCTGTTCTCGCCGTAGTGAGTGAGTTCTTGCTCTTGCGAGACTGGGATGGTTGTTGGGAGAATGGATTCGTTCCTGAGAGAGTATGTTGTTATAAAGATAGTACCCCCTTGGGTTTGGTCTGTCTTCCCCTTTGACCTTCTCAGCTATATATGATACAGCACAAAAGGCCTCACCAGAAGCCAAGCAGGTGTTGGTGCCATGCTTCATCTTCTTTTTCTTTTCTTTTCTTTTTTTTTTTGAGACGGAGTCTCGCTCTGTCGCCCGGGCTGGAGTGCAGTGGCGCGATCTCAGCTCACTGCAAGCTCTGCCTCCCGGGTTTATGCCATTCTCCTGCCTCAGCCTCCTGAGTAGCTGGGACTACAGGCGCCCACCACCTCGCCCGGCTAGTTTTTTTGTATTTTTTAGTAGAGACGGGGTTTCACCGTGTTAGCTAGGATGGTCTCGATGTCATGACCTTGTGATCCACCCGCCTCGGCCTCCCAAAGTGCTGGGATTACAGGCTTGAGCCACCGTGCCCGGCCTTTTTTCTTTCTTTTGAGATGGAGTCTTACTCTGTTGCCCAGGCTGGAGTACAGTGGCGTGCTCTCAGCTCACTGCAACCTCTGCCTCCCAGGTTCAAATGATCCTCCCACCTCAGCCTCCCAAGTAGCTGGGACTACAGGTATGCACCACCACGCTCGGCTAATTTTGGTATATTTTAGTAGAGACAGGGTTTTGCCCTGTTGACCAGGCTGGTCTTGAACTACTGATCTCAAGTGATCCACCTGCATCGGCCTCCCAAAGTGCTGGGATTACAGGGGTGAACCACCACACCCAGCTGGTGCCATGCTTCTCATAAAGTCTGCAGAACCGTGAGCCAAATAAGCCTCTTTTCTTTATAAATTACCCAACCTCAGATATTCCTTTATAACAACACAAAATAGACTGAGACAAGCCTATGGGTTGAGCTCTAACTCAGCCTCTTCCCTACCCCTAGGATGCGTTTACAAGTGTCTGCTTATCTCTTCTAAGTCAAAGAGGCATCTCACGTTTAAATGTACCAAAACAGAATTCTTGATTCTTCTTCTTTTCCCACCAAAATTCCTCCAGATTTACACTGCCCATCTTCTTGTCTCAGCAGCTCCATTCTACCAGTTGTCTAGCCTAGAACTTGAGAGCCACCCTAGATGCTTCTCTCTCACATCATATTCAACCCTCCAACAAATGCTGCAGCTCTGATTTCTGAGTTCATCCTGAATCTGTGCCCTGCTCACCACCTCCTCCCCTACTTCTCTACTTCTCTCTCTATCCTTACCTCCTAAATGGGTTTCTTATTTACACTCTTGACTCTTTGGAGTCGAGTCTCTCTGCAGCATTCAGAATGATCCATCTTAAATGTGAAGAAGATCATGTACTTCCTCTGTTCCAAACCCTCTAGTAGATCCTCATCTCATTGGCCTCATCGAAGAAACAAAAAGTACATTCAGAAAGAAATCTGTGCTAGTAAGGTCTCGTGAGATCTTGCCCATGTATCTCCTCTTTTCTCCCTCTCCGCCCTCCTCTGTTCCGTATGTTTGTTGCAGTGTTCTTCCACCATATGTCTGCTGTTTCAGCCCCTCTTTCTCTCATGTCTGTTCAAATATCATTTCATCAGCAAAGTCTTTTTCCTAACCACCCTGCTAAATAACACCATTAATCATCCACTCCTTCGACCTCACTTTATGTTTCTTCATGGAACTTGACATGTTATATATTTATTAGTGTGTTGACCATCTGTCTTCCCCATAATTGTGCTCACTGCTATATCTGTTTACTTTATTTTTTAAAGACAGGGTCTTGCTCTGTCACTAGGGCTGGAGTGCGGTGGTGCAGTCATAGCTCACTGTAGCCTTGAACTCCTGGGCTCAAGTAATCCTCCTGCCTTGGCCTCCTAAAGTGATGGGATTGTAGGCATGAGCCACTGCACCTGGCTACATGACTATAATCTTTAGTTTTTAGAAGAGCTCCAGGTACAATCCATATTTGATGAATGTGTGAATGAATGGATCATAATACATTCGTTTCACTCTTCCCAGGTCATTAAAGACCCTCACTCTGGTTAGTAGTTTTCAAATGATTTTTCGGCTGTAGAACGTTCTCTGCAAACAAAGTCTCACCAAGAAGACTAATAATGCAACCCATATGCATTTGGAGTATTGTGATGGCATGGCAGGTGAGAGCCAGGGAAGGGAGCTGCCCCTCTCCCCACTGAGCTCCTTTCAGCTCTTCACCTCCCCTGGCAGCCTGGGTATGTTTGGAAAACACACATGTAGGTTATCTCACCTAATCCCTATGACTACCCTACAAAGCAGATATAACCACCCCCATTCATAGATGAGGTAACTAACAAGATGGTGTCAGCTGGCTAAGACGAAATGGTGAATAAGCCTCAGGTCCACAAAGTGAGAGAGCCAGAGGCCTATTTGAATCTGCTAACTCCAAATGCAGGTCTCTCCCCTCTGTACAACTTGCTGGCTCCCTTAACTCTCTTCCCAGTTAATTATCCTTTATTCTTGGCATTCTGTTTTCTTTCTGTATCTTTCTTTCCGTTTTTACTGTTTGTAATTACATGGCGTTGGGACTTTTCTTTTGGGGACGTTTCTGGCCAGAATTCTGAGCATTTCTTCCATTTGTCTGCTGAGCTCTCTTTATAGATCTGGGAAATGTTTCCCCAATTATTTCCTTAATTATGATTTCAAGGTTACTTACCTTTTCTATTCCTCCTGGGATCTGTGTTATTCAGTTTGGATAATCTTGCTCTATTTTTAGGGCTATCACTTTTCTTTCCTCCTTGAAAAATGGAGAGCTGTTGGTTGAAAGCTGTTCTTTTGACATGGAAACTATTATTTGCTTTTTTAGCATTACTGGATTCTTTCTTCTCTGCATTCATTATTCTCTTTTCCACCCACGGCATGGCCTGGGGACCTGGACCTCTGCCCTCAGTTGTTCCTGACCAACTCCTGGGGGTGTTCACTTGTGTGTACACTGTGTGTGAGTGTGTAGGATGATTATACTTCAGATAAAATTATCAACAGAAATCTATGAACAATTTTCCTTTTTTTCCAAATAAAAATTTTGTTTCTAGATTCTATAGTTGGTTTTAAAATATTTTTAATTGATGAAAATTATGTATTTATGGTGTGCTACATGATGTTTTTATATATGTATATATTGTGTGATCTAATATAAAAATACAGTAATTGCAACAGTATGATAGTGGTATAGTTGGTTCTTTGGTCCAGGAATTGTAGCTTTTCTAAATTGCTCATGATATCTTCTGTAGATTCGCTCTTTCAAAGGGTTTCTGGCTGGATGTGATGGCTCATGCCTGTAATCTCTGTACTTTGGAAGGCCTAGCTGGGAGGATCACTTGAGGCCAGGAGTTGGAAACCAGCCTGGGCAACATAGTGACAGCCCCTCTCTACAAAAAAAAAAAAAAAAAGTAAAAAGTTAGCCAGACATGGTGCTATGTGCCTGTAATTCCAGCCACGTGGGAGACTGAGGTGAAAGAGTCGCTTAGAGCTCAGGAGGTCAAGGCTGTAGTGAACTATGATCAGGCCACTGCACTCCAGCCTAGGCAACAGAGCGAGACCCTGTCTCTAAAAAATAAAAAATAAATAGGCCCAGTGCGGTGGCTCACGCCTGTAATCCCAGCACTTTGGGAGGCCGAGGCGGGTAGATCACGAGATCAGGAGATCAAGACCATCCTGGTCAACATGGTGAAACCCCATCTCTATTAAAAATACAAAAATTAGCCAGGTGTGGTGGTGGGTGCCTGTAGTCCCAGCTACTCGGGAGGCTGAGGCAGGGGAATCGCTTGAACCCGGGAGGTGGAGGTTGCAGTGAGCTGAGATCGCACCACTGCACTCCAGCCTGGTGATAGAGCAAGACTCTGTCTCAAAAAAAACAAACAAACAAACAAACAAAAAAAACAAAAAGAAAAAAAAGGAAAAATCATAAATAAATAAATAACATAAAATAAAAGTGTTTCCATGTTTCTTTTGGTAATTTTATTCTCCAAGAGAAATCCCCAGCCAGCACATGTTTTATCGTGGTCTTAGATATCCTGAGAAGAGAAAGAATCTTAAACTTACCCCTTGACACTATCACACAATTTAGGGGAATACTTATTTCAATAGCTTGAAGTTGATAAACTGTAAACCTGAGACCGTTTTATGTTTTTAGAAACCTCATTGGCCTCTGACCACAAAGTTTAGCTTTCTCTTCCAAATTTTCCTCAACATTTCATTATGTAAATTTTCAAATATGCAGCCAATTTTGAAGAATGTTACTGTGAACATGCATACACCTGCCACCTGGATTCTACCATTAACAGTTCGTTCTGTTTGCTTTATTACTTATCTATCCATCCTGAAGATGAGTTTTAAGTATAAAGAATGACTAACTTTCAATAGAGAAGGAACTTCTTACGAAGCCTTTGAGAAAATTACTTCTCTCTGAACCTCAAATTCTCCCCCTCTGTAGAATAAGTGATTGGAGTAGATGGTGGCTTTCTGCTGTGTTTCATGAAGCGCTCCAGTTCTGTAGAGAGGTCTGAGAGTTTCTAGTAGATGCAACTCCTGTGTGAAGGCAGGAGAAAAGCATGAAGGTATGGGGGTCACTTGAGCAGGCCAGGTTCCAGGCTCCCCAAAACTTCAGCCGAAGCAGCTCAGCTTTATTTGTTTTATATTTGGGGGTTCCATGAATTTGCAAAGGGGAATTGGGCAGCTGAATCCATTTAGAAAACTCTTGGATAGCATGGTTTCAAAACTTTTCAGCTCACAGAAAGGACACATCTGGTCTTTCTAACTATCTCATAAACTTTTAAAGATGATAAACTATCTCTTACATCTGAGACCTTCCTCTGTGCCAGGCAGTTTGCCAGACCCTTTTGAGTGTTCTTGCATTTACCTCTCATAACAATCCTATAAGACAGAGATTGTTAACCTTACTTTATAGGTGCAAAAATCCAGGGCTTAGAAAGTTGACTTTCTCAAAGTCACTTGGCCTCCAGTTGGGGGAATTAAGTATGTACTGATTCCCTGGACATTGCTTTCATAGCAAGAAGGCATGTATCTGTTGGCATAGTTGTGACTATATGAGTATCTCCAGTGCTTCCTTAAGGCAGGTCATGAAACTGTTGGTCAAGAGATTTTCTGTGTTGCTGCCTTAGTAGATTGTGAATGCAGAATTCTCTCATCAACCACAAAGGCCATTGAAGAAAAACCCTATGGTAGAGAATCCAAGTCTGAGAATTCCTACTGTGAAAAAATGGAGTGTGGATGAGAGAGGGACAAAGTCAAGGTCAAAGCAAATCTATGTTATCCTTTTGTAGAGGGCTTTGTCATCTTTATTTCTGAGTTCTGACATCCAGCCCCATTTCTTGTCTTGGAGAACTCTCTCACTGAGTGAAATGTCAGGGAATTAGTATGCACCTACCTATAGAAAATGGAGACCTTCTATTTTGGCTCCTTGGTGGCCATGTTGTGGCATATGACCTCTGCTCAACCAATTGAATGCCCCCTCCTGGGTCTTTGCTTCTGAAAACCAGTGAGACAGAGATAAGAACCAAGTAGAACTTATGCTTGGATGCATCTGTGGAGGTGTCTAATGGTAGCTATAGCAATGACTCCAACTAGCAGTGGTGGTGTTCTGGTCACACTATCCTGTTCAAAGATGGTTGTTTTACCTGTTTCTTGATCCCCCAAATAAAGGTATATGAATTTATTTCCATTTTACTGGGTATAGTGAGAACATGTGGCCATTGACTTTCTGTTTCTGAGTTATTTTACTTAGGATAATGGCCTCCAGTTTCATCTGTGTTGCTGCAAAACACATGATTTCATTCTTTTTTATGGCTAAGTAGTATTCCATGGTATATATGTACTGCATCTTCTTTATCTAATCATTATCGATAGACACTTAGCTTTATTCCGTGACTTTCTTTTTGTGAATAATGCTGTGATAAACATGTGAGTGCAGGTGTCTTTTTTATATAATGATTTACTTTCCTTTAGATAGATACCTAGTAGTAGGATTGCTGGACTGAATAGTAGTTCTATTTTTAGCTTTTTGAGAAATCTCCATACTGTTTTCCATAGAGGTTGTACTAATTTATTACATTCCCACAACAGTGTGCAAATGTTCCCATTTTTCCCCATCCTCACCAGCTTAAGCAGAGCTGTCACAGCTTCTGATCCTGAACTGTGTTCTCATATTCAAGAAGAAACTTGGAAAATCTCCATTTAACAGGATCCATCATTTGAAGATAGTTGGAAAACCGTCTTTAATTCCTTGAACTTACCTTTTGAGTTTTAAATGACTCTAAATGTGTCATCGGCTATTTCTTCCTAACACATGGCCCACTGATCCCAAGAGGATTCCTGGTGAACGTTTGATGTTCTCCATCTAGTTACATATGTGTTCACTGATATGGAAAAGCACTGTGGGGCAACGGACACAGCAATGACCAGGGAGACCTAAGTTCTAGTTCTAGTTCTTCCTCTTAGCAACTGCATGGCCCTGGATAGATTATTTATCTTTTTGGGATGTCAGTTTATAAAGCCTGGACCAAGAGGGTGTTTCTCAAAGGACCAACATAACTCTTTCCACTCCCACGATTCTTAGTTCTTCATTGGTTCTATGCTTTGTGGTGTGGATAATACTGGGTTTTCTACTATCCTCCTTTCCAAAAAAGCAAATGAACCCAACAGTGGACTCAAACTTAAGGTGCAGACTCATAGAATATTATTATTTTGATGTATATCAGCTGCATTTCTTCAAGGAAAATTTAAGAGCTGTTTTTTCTTTTAAGCCCTAGGTGGATTTTTCAGTTGTCTTATAAAAGCAAAACTATAAATCTTATTTTTATATTCTGTCTCAGACACATGTGTGTGCACACACATGCACACACACACGTGTGTCCACCAGCCCTTAGTGCCAAAAAGGCAATTTGGCTGCCCTGCAGCTTTTATTAATTTTGACATGCTTTTGGTGAGCCACTGACACTGCTGCTGAGTAGGGCTTCCTAAGATATCAGGATGAATGAAATTGAAAAAAAATAGTAAGGAAAGATAAAACCTTCTCAGGAAACTTTTAAGGAAAAAGTTCCCATCTCAACTGGGCTGTGTGCTCTTGCCTGTGGGGGACACTGCAGGGGCACAATTTTAAAGACACTCCAGAGACAGAGCCTCCTGAGCACGGCTGGCATCAATGAGACACCCACAGCTAAAACCTCATTTCACAGCTTGATAAAAATTAAACATAAAAGACTCTTCCTGCTCCACAAAAATGGAAATATATGCTGTTTTGAGAAGTGCTACCTCTAGTAATTGAGTTACTGTCTTCCAGCCCTACCTTGCTTCTGAATAATGGTTCATGGATTGCATCTTAGGCAATTGCTCATCATGTCTCTGAGAGTTTGCAAATACATCTGCCTGGAGTCTCAAACAAAGCCTTGTCAACATGACCTCAGGAAGGATCCTCACCACTGGGACTCTGAATGTAGTCACTGACTCTAGTATTTAGTCTTCTTTGTAATCCCGGAGTAGGGATCTGAGTCTGCAGACCATGTTTGGTTTGGTAGGGCTCTGCCAAGGGTGGGCTAGAGGGAGACTGCATGGGGAGAGGAGGAAGTAATTACTCCTTTCTGTGTGCTTCCTGTGGACTTCCTGTGTGCTTCTTATCCTTTGACTTGCTGTGGATTTCCTGTGTGCTTCCTGTGAACTTCCTGTCTGCCTCCTGTGGACTTCCTGTTGGCCCATGGTGGGTTTCCTACCTTCTTCCTGTGGTTTTTTTTTTTTTTTTGTCTACTTCTGATGGACCTCATTTTGGCTTGCTGTGGACTGCCTGTTTGCTTCCTGTGGAGTTCCTGTATGCTTCTTGTGGCCTTTTTGTCTGCTTCCTGTGGATTTCCAGTGTGCTTCTTGTGAATTTCCTGTTGTCTTGCTGTGGACTTCCTGTTTTCTTGCTGTGGACTTTCTGTGTGCTTCTCGTGGACTTCCTGTCTGCTTTCTGTGGACTTGCTGTCTGCTTCTAGTGGACCTCCTGTCATCTTGCTGTGGATTTCCTGTGTGCTTCCTGTGAACTTCCTGTGTGCATCTTGTGAACTTTCTGTCTGCTTCATGTGGACTTCTGCTTCCCGTTCTTGCCAGTGCCACCCAAGCAGTGCTATTTTACTCCAGCAGTGGCAATTCCTTTCGGTAGTAGTGACTGAATTCAGTTTGCAGTTTCTCCGGTGTTTGCAGACAAGCTTCATTTTGTCCCACTCTGAGACACCAGCATTGATCATTCTCCTCTCCTTAGAGGTTAGAGTCCCAACCGCATAGAAGCTCCTTCTCAAAGCTTCAAGGTTTTAATGATTCCAGCCTCTTCTCTTTTTCCCCCAGCCTTGGGAGTACTAGGAGTGTTCACTGCTTCGTGTAGTTGCTACCATTATGGTAACTTCCAGTTACTTAGTCAACAACTCTATACCCAGTTAATAACTTCTTTTTATTAAATTCTCTCTAGGCAAATAACTTTTGTGATTTCTGATTCCTTACTGGGTGTGATTGATATATTACTTTTAACAAGTTGGTTTATAAGTTTCTGATTTTTTTCAGTGCATTTATGGACACACACATATTCTATGTTTACTTATGACTATATGACTTTATTTTTACAGAAGCGGCATCATATTGTTTGCCCAATCTTCTGCAACTTTCTTTTTATCACCTAATTTTAAATATAAATAAGAAATAAGAAAAAATAATGAGAATATATTCAAAAATGACTTTCCATATCAGTACATATGAAGCTTCTTTATCATTTTTCATGGCTGCTTAGTATTTCATAATTTGTCTAATGATAACCACTCCTAGAACTTTTGATTGTTTCTATTTTTTTTGCAATTACAGAAAAATGTTTTAGTGAATATGCTTATATACAAATATACACAGGCAATTCTTGGGTACATGTTTGAGTATACATCTTTAAGATACATTTCCATTATGGAAACAGTATAAATAACATGCATATTAAATAGTTTTTGATACACACAGCCAATGCCACCAAAAAACGCTTTAGCATTTGACATTACTATCAGCAAAGTATGATTGTGCACATCTGCTCTCTGTTTCTTATGAATTCCTAAAAGTTTCTGGTCTGTTGACGGTACACTTTTTTATATTCTAGCAATAGTATTGATTTTCTGTTTTTTCCTAGGCATGAGGAGTGACCAAAGCAAGTGCTCAGCTGGCATCTGGATCCAATTTTTTCAGATTTCAGTTTTCTTCAGTGGCCTTGGTGGATTCAATAAATCTTCAGGTAGTCTACTGCTAATTATCTTGTTTTCATGGCAGTCTCGAAAATGTTTTGGATTTTTCTGGCACAGGCAAAATGCTTTAAGCATTTCCTTCTAGGTGAGCGAATTTTCCTCTCCTTGAAATATAAACTCTTATAAGGAATATTCATGAGGAGCCTATGACCAAGAATTAATAATAACTACAATAAAAAATAGTCACATGTATTAAGCCTTTATTATATGCTCTACATCATATTAAGTGGTTTTGCATTGAATACATAATTTAATTCTTACAACTATCTTATTTTATAGATGAGGAAACTGAGGCTTAGAGAAGTTGGCTTGTTTGCCAAAACCATGCAGCTAGCAAGTGCAAGAGCTAGAATTTAAGTGTAAGTAGTCAGATTTCTTTTTACTATTTTTTTTTTGAGATAGAGTCTTGCTGTGTTGCCCAGGTTGGAGTGTAGTGATGTGATCATGGCTCACTGCAGCCTCCGCCTCCCAGGTGCACGTGATCCTCTTACCTCACCCTTCAGAGTAGCTGGGACCACAGGTGCAAGCCACCATGCCCAGGTAATTTTTTTTTGTAGAGATGGGATTCACTCTGTGTTTCCTAGGCTGGTCTGAAGCTCGTCGGCTCAAGTGATTCTCTCCCCTTGGCATCCCAAAGTTCTGGGATTACAGGTGTGAGCCACCACAGCTGGCCCTTTGTAGTGTATGATCATGAGTTTATTCATCAATGTATATTAATTGAATACTTAGTGTGGTAGCCAGCCTCCAAGCTGGCCCCAACGATCTCTGCCTCCTGATATTCACAAGGAGGTAGTCCTCTTCCTCAGTGAATAGGGCTGACCTATGCAGCCAGTAAGATATTGTAGAAGAATTTCAAGTCTATGTCATAAAAGACCCTGTGGCTTCTTCCTTGGCCTCACTTGAATTAGGCCTCTTGCCACCAGCCATGGGAGGGGGTCATCTTGGAAGTCCCCAGTTGAACCTTCAGATGACTGTAGCCTTATGACATCTTAACTGCAATCTAATGAGAGACAAACCAGAACCACCCAGCTGAGCTACCCCTGATTTCTGACTCCCAGAAACTGTGTGAGATAATGCATTTTTGTTGTTTTATTCTGCTAAGCTCTGGGATAGTTTGTTACACAGCAATAGATAACTGTTACATTTAGTATGTTCCAGTCACTGTCCTTGGTGCTAGAGATATAGCAGTCAATAGGGCAGACAGGTTCTTGCTCTCATGGGACTTAAAAAGTTCTCTGAAGAAAAAGGATAATAATCCAATGAATAAGCAAGAAAAAAATCTAAGTTTTATGCAGATGGTCAAATAGAGTGAGTTGATGAAGTTATTTAATTTGGGTGGGTGATGGAAATACTCCCTGAGGTGGTGATATTTATGTTGGAATCAGAAAGTTGTGGGTGAGCCAGGGAGGCAAATATCATTTATGGGAAGGGTATGGTCAATGCCAAGGCCTAGATGAGGGAAGGGGCCAAGCCAGTGTGGTTGAATAGTGGAGTCTGGTGGGGAGGGGGTAATGAAGTCCAAGAGGAGGCAGAGGCAGGTTCATAGAGCCTGTAGCATTGTTGGGAGTTTGGATTTTATTGGAAGCTCAATGAGAAACTGTTGAAACAGTTGAGAAACCCAATTAGGTTTAATTTTTAAAAGGATGTTCTAATGTCGGTGTGTGAAAGGAGTGCAAGTAGGTAAAATGTGCATGGCTCTTGGGCTCCTGGATAGAAAGGGTGAGATAAAATTGAGGATTCACAGGAGTATGAGATTTGAGTGGCTGAGTGCATAGCAGTGCCATTTACTGAGATGGGAAAAGCGGGAAGAGCAAACTCGTGGGGGAGTCAAAAGTTTTGTTCAACCCTGTTCATTTTGAGATGTATGTGTGGCTACCAAATGAAGGCTTGGAGTTTCTGGAAGAAGTCAGGGCTGGAGCTAGACATTCCAAAGAAAGTGTTCTTTAAAAAAATTATTTATTTATTTTTATTTTCGTGAATTTAAGGACACAAGTGCAGTTGTGTTACAAGGACATATTGTATAGTGAAGTCTAGGCTTTTAGTGCACCCATCACCCCAAGAGTGTCCCTTCTACCCAATAGGTGGTATTTCATCTCACTCTCTTCCCACCCTCTCACCTTTTGATGCCTCCAGTGTTGCTGAGTCTACTCCAGAAATGGTGTTCTTAATCTATACACTATGCTACGTACAAGGGCTAAGCGGAAGGTTAAAGATCATCTCATGCAACTGCCTCTAGTCATGGTTGGACAAAACTGAGTTGGGAGTGGTTGAGTGATTTCCTTAATGTCATGTATTTCAGCCTACCTAGAACCGGGAGCTCAATTTCTTGATTTTCCTATTAGTGAAGGTTCAGTGTACTTATTCAGCATCGACTATAAGCCAGACTCTCTGCCAAGTGTCTTCATTTAAGTTATTTCATCTACACCTGCACTCTTTATTTTTATTTTTTGAGACGGAGTCTTGCTCTGTCGCCAGCCTGGAGTGCAGTGGCACGATACTGGCTCACTGCGACCTCCGCCTCCCAGGTTCAAATGATCCTCCTGCCTCAGTCTCCCGAGAATCTGGGACTACAGGCACATGCCATCATGCCTGGCTAATTTTTTGTATTTTAGTAGAGATGGGGTTTCACTGTGTTGGCCAGGATGAGCTCGATCTCCTGACCTCATGATCTGCCTGCCACAGCCTCCCAAAGTGTTGGGATTACAGGTGTGAACCATCGCGCCTGGCCTACACCTGCACTCTTTCTATTTTATTATAGACTAAAAGTATAGTCTAAAAGCATACATGCCCCTCCAGGATGTGTCCCTTCAACTCCTCATGGACCAGTATTGACAATTACATTTTATATGTTGTCCCACATGTTTCCGGGGAAAAGCAATTTATCTATTCAAATCAAGTGACCAGCACTTTCAGGAGTGGAGTATGGCTGCAGCGTGTTATGACTTTAACATTCTTTTTAAGCAGGAGACGTGAACACAATCTTGAAACTATTCAGAAGGAATATGTGGCTCTAGGGTACATTTTGTATAAGGTACTTAATTCATTTCAGGTGTGCCAGGCTCCCCTATCCTGTTCCCCTCTCCCTGCCTTCCCATCTTTCATCCCTTTTTCCCATCTTTCCAGTCCCTATAATATCCCAAGAATTATACTGGGCATTGTGGATATGAACATGGCTACTACTCTTGTCTTTCAGCATGGGTGCCTACTTCCTGGCTATGAGGCCATGAACCCAGTGTTGCACTTAAAAAAAAAAGTAGTTGGGCCAGGCGCGGTGACTCACACCTGTAATCCCAGCACTTTGGGAGGCCAAGGCAGGCAGATCACGAGGTCAGGAGATCAAGACCACGGTGAAACCCTGTCTCTACTAAAAATACAAAAAATTAGCTTGGCTTGGTGGCGGTTGCCTATAGTCCCAGCTACTCGGGAGGCTGAGGCAGGAGAATGGCGTGAACCCGGAAGGCAGAGCTTGCAGTGAGCCGAGATCGCGCCACTGCATTCCAGCCTGGGTGATTAGTAAAATACGCATCATATAAATTTCATCATTTTAGCCATTCAAAAGTGTAGATGCAGTGACAGTACATTCATATGTTGTGCAATTATCACTGCTGTCTATCACTACCATCACCAAACTGTCACTATCCCTGTCACTATCTGTCACCAAACTTTCTATCACTATCGCTATCACTATCACCAAACATTTTCGTCACCTCTAAGGGAGAACCCCTGCCTGTCTATTACGCAGTCACACCCCCCCTTTATTTCTTCTCCTGGCCCCTGGTAACCATTAATTTACTTTCCATCTATCTATAGATTTGCCTATTTTTGATATTTCCTTTAAGTGGAATCATACAATACTTGGCCTTTTGTGTCTAGCTTCATGCACTTAGCATTGGTGTTTTCAAGGTTCATTCATATTGTTCCACGTATCAGAACTTCATTCCTTTTTATGGTTGAATAATATTCCATTGTATGGTTATACCATGTTTGGTTTATCAGTTAATTGACATTTGGGTCGTTTCCACCTTTTGGTAATGGTGCCACTATGAACACACACGTACAAGTTTTTGCTTGACTATGTGTTTAAAATGCGTCTGGGAATATGCTTAGGGGTGAAATTACCAGGTTTTATGGTAATTCTGTGTTTAAACTTCTTGCAGAAGCATCAGACTATTTTCCCTGTTGTTATATTTTTGTGCTTCTTTGCATTTCCTAACTCAGTCTAGGGCAGGGTATTTGAAATAATCAATCAATCCTTTAAGGCATAAATTCGCTTGACAAATCCCTCTTTCCCACCCTTCCTCTCTCTTTCTCTCTCTATATGACTCATACGTATAGAAAGGTCTGAGTTATAAACCTCTGAAAACTGGGTTTATGATGGGAAGTAATAATACATTTTGAGATGCTTCCTGGCTCTTAAATCATTCTGATAATAATGTTTAATCTATGACTTAAATAAAATATTTTTAAAAAGAAAAAAAGTCACTGATAATTCTGCCATCCTTCTATGGTAACAATTTTCAGTTTTAAATTCTGTTCCAGTTGGTCTCTATGCAGTTATTTTATATACTTATAATCAGAGTATACACATAAATGTCTATGCTGCATTGCGACAACCCTCTGTTTATCCATTTATCCATTGGTTGGATCCACTTGGGTTGTTTTCATGCTTTGGCTGCTCCGAATAATGCTGGTGTGAACATGGGTGTACAAGTATCTCTTCGAGACACTGCTTTCAGTTCTTTTGGGTATATACCTGGAAGTGGAGTTGATGGATCATATGGTAATTTTTTTTCTAATTTTTCAAGGAACTGCCACGCTGGTTTCTATAGTGGCTGCGCCATTTTACAATCCCACCAGTATTGCACAAGTAACTGCCGCTTAAATTCTGAGCCATTAGGATGATGTAAACACAGCAGGATAGATAGAGGCTGACTTTTTGGGTATCCTTTGAGATTAGAAACAGGATAAATTAACCCATAATGTGATGCTGTGACAGGGTGAAGTCAGCTCCCAAAGTGCTAGGATTACAGGCGGGAGCCATATTTTCAGACAAATTTTTCCAGACAAATGAAATTTCTTTCTTTTTTTTTAATTGATTTTTTTCCTTATATAGAAATTTCTGTATTCTACCAGGAAGCGACTTGAAATGTTACAGGCTATAGCAAAACTGGGTATAAATCCTACCTTCTCCACATGTTAGCTGCATGAACGTGGGATAATTCTTTAATATCTTGAAGCCTCAGTTCCTATTCTGCTTTGTAGAGACAGGGTCTCACTCTGTCACCCAGATTGGAGTGCAGTGGTGCAATCATAGCTCATTGCAGCCTCCAACTCCTGGGCCCAAGCAATCCTCCTGCCTCAGCCTTCCAAGTAGCTGGCTTATTTCTAATTTTTTTGTGGAGATGGGGTCTCACTATGTTGTCCAGGCTGGTCTTGAACTCCTGGCCTCAAGCAGTCCTCCCATCTTTCCAAAGCACTGAGATTACAGGCGTGAGCCACCGTGAATGGTCAGTTTTCTCTTCTATGAAATGGGTAAATCTCAACTTCTTCACAGGATTCAATGAAATAATAAATAGGAATTATTTTCTTCTAGTCATTTCACTTCCTGAGTTGCTGGCTTTGTTCATGGCAAACTACGTGTACCACTGGAAGATAATGCTCTGTTGTTTGTTGTTGAAGACTATCATATTTCTGCCTTGGATTATAACAAGTACTTCCAAGCGTATAAACTAACCAGCCTGGGTCAGATGCTGTCATGACAGATCTCAGAGCCTGAGGAGGCATATCCACTGAGATCAGCTGTCTGGTCTGACACATGACTAGTACCATAGAAGGCCATTCAATATGCTCATTCAGATGTTGCAGACACGACAGTTCATTGCTTTGCCTCCCCATCAATCCCTGCTAGCTCTTGTCTGCCATTAACCTATGAAGTCTATTTTTGTGTATGTGTGGGAGGAGGGTTTGGGTGAAAGCTGGAAAACCTTCTAGACAATGTCTAAAAAAAGCTGGTACACCTGAAGTGTGGTTTTTGCACTTTTTCAGAGAGAGCTGGAGTTTCTTGCTGTATAGATCCAGTCTAATTGCCCCTCCACCTCACCCCTACAGCTCCTCCCCTCCCCAGATTGTTTCATTGACCATATTTCTGATTTGTTTCATGTTCTTTCCATACTCAGTGGGAACCTATTCTCTTCTGCGGCTCCACTGGGCCCTTCCTACTGCGGACAGCTCACACAGACCTTGCCTTCTATGTGGATAAGCTAGGAAGTATCCTTCAGGGCATTACCTTTCTCTTGCTTACTTTCTTCCTGCTTCTATGCCTTTGTGAGCTCTCCTGCATTCACTCAGCAAATAGTGAGCTTGTGCTCTTAATGGTAGATTGCACCCAAAGATGCAAAAAACCCAACAATTCCTGCCTTCTCTGTGTGCCCATGTGGCTCTGCCCAGCCAGGAGTGGGCGGTCTCCTCCTCTTCAATCTTAGCTGACTTGTAACTTGCTGTGACTGATAGAATGCAGTGGAAATGATGCTGTGTAGGTTGTCCAACTGCTGGGTTCAAGCGATCCTCCCACCTCAGCCTTCCAAGTAGCTGGGACTACAGGCGTGCACCACTATGCCTGGCTAATTTTTTAAACTATTTTTCATAGCAATGGAGTCTTGCTATGTTGCCCAGGCTGGTCTTGAGCTCCTGGGCTCAGGTTATCCTCAAGCAATCCTGGGAGTGATCTAAAGAGGGTTGGTGGTAGCATCTGCTTTTGCTTTCTTTCTTGGAGGCTTTTCTAGGAAAACCTGAGATGAGTTAATGAATGATGAGAGGTGAGTGACAGAGAGAGAGAGAGAGAGAGAGAGAGAGAACGGAAGGCTAAGTGGAAGAGATTTGAGATGCACCAGCAAGATGCCCCAGCCAACAGCACCAAGGCCCCAGTCATGTGAGGGAGGCCACCCTGAATGTCTTAGCACCAGCCAAGCTCTCAGATAAATGCAGTCTCATTAGTGACCATGCAGAGGGGAAAAGCCTGCTCAGCCGATCCCAGCCAACCACAGAAGTTGTAAAAATAATAAATTCTTGTTGTGTTGAGCCAGAGACCAATAAACATTTTCTGTAAAGGGCCAGATAGTAAATATTTTAGGCTACACAGGAGGGCTTTATGGTTCCTGTTGTAACTACTCACTTCTGCCACTGTAGAGTAAAGGCAGCTATAGATAATATGTAGATGAATGAGTGTGGCTGTGTTCCCATCAAACTTTATTTAGAAACAGAGCTGGCAGGCTGGACTTGCCTGTGGACAATAATTTGCTGACCCCTGTGTTAAGTCACTAAGCTTTGGGATGACTTCAAGAATTTGCTAAATAACTGAAACGGCCTATTCCTACGCTCCAGGCACTGTGGCTGGTGTTGAACTGTAATTGTCAAAATGACAAAGTCATTCCTGCCTTCAGGGAGCTTGCAACTTGTCTGAGCTTTGTGGAGAAAGAGATTGCAGTCAATAGCTCCATCCAAATAACCCCCAAGGCTGAAATCCAACTAGTAAGAATTCAGTGAAATGGACAGCCATTGAAGGAAGGAGATGGAGTTGGGGCTGGAGGCATGCGTATCTCTTCTGGTTTACTATTGCTGCACAATGGACGCTCCAAAACTTGGCGCCATAAAACAACCATTTTATTGTGCTCATGGATTCCGTGGGCTAGGAATTAGACGAGGATAGCTGGACTTTGACCGGTGGTGTCTGGGCCTCAGCTGGAGAGGCTCAGTAGCTGGGAGTGGTTTGTCATCTGGAGGCTAAAGTCATATAGAGATGTCTTCACTCAATGTGGTGGTTGACTCTGACTTTCAATGAGGGAACCTCCACATGGCCTGAGCATCCTCAATCAGGGTGGCCCTAGGTGTTTTGGGGTTCCAGGACTCAAGAACTTTGGACTCCAGGATATATATATATAAAAAATATGTATTAAGTTGGTGCGAAAGTTATTGCGGTTTTTGCCATTACTTTCGATGTTAAAAACTGCAATTACTGGCCGGGCGGAGTGGCTCACACCTGTAATCCCAGCACTTTGGGAGGCCGAGGCGGGCGGATCACAAGGTCAGGAGATCAAGACCACGGTGAAACCCCGTCTCTACTAAAAAGACAAAAAAATTAGCCAGGCGTGGTGGCGGGCGCCTGTAGTCCCAGCTACTCAGGAGGCTGAGGCAGAAGAATGGCGTGAACCTGGGAGGCGGAGCTTGCAGTGAGCCGAGACTGCACTCCGGCCTGGGGGACAGAGCGAGACTCCGTCTCAAAAAAAAAAACAAAAAAAAAAACTGCAATTACTTTTGCACCAACATAATGCAGTATATCTATAGATATATCTATGTTAGCTAGATTATATACAATATTATATATAACATATAATGTGAATATAACATATACCTTGTATATATAATATCTATATATTATATAATACATATATTATATAGAATATATAATACATGTATAGCATATATAATATATAGAATATATAGTACATATATTATGTATAGTAATGTATATATTATATTATATAATATGCAATGTATGCATGCTATATAATATATAATGCATATATAATATAAAATATATAATGTCTATGTAATGTGTGTATATTTATATATAAGAGGAGATTCATCGTGGGAATTGGCTCAGAGGACTATGGAGCCTGAGAAGTTCCACCACCTGCCACCTGCAATCTGGAGACCCAGGAAAGCCTGTGTTGTAATTCAGTCTAAGTCTGAAGACCTGAGAATCAAGGGAGCTGATGACGTTAACTCCTGGTTGAAATCTGAAGGTGGAGAATTGGGGGTGCCGCTGCTGTAAGTACTAGAGTTCGAAGGCCCAAGAACCCAGAGCTCTCATGTCTGAGGGCAGAAGATGGATGTCTCAGCTCAAGAAGAAAGAGTTAATTTGCCCTTTCTCTACCTGTTTGTACTGTTCGGGCCCTCAATGGATTGGATGGTGTCCTTCCACACTGCTGAACGCCAATCTTCTTTACTCATGCTGATATTGACTCAAATGCTAATCTCTTCCAGAAACATCTTCATAGATGCACCTGGAAATAATGTTTTCCTAGCCATCTGGGCATCGCTTAGCCCAGTCAAGTTGACACATAAAAGTAATCATCACATTGGTATATGAAGAGGATTAAATCACTCACTTTTGAATAGGTTTGTGAGTGCTGAACCTTCCCTGTCAAGGCTGATTCGAGTTCATAATAATTTTCTCACTGTGTCCCTGGAGAAGAAGTAACATGGGAAATTATGCTCATGGATTGTCATGGTCCTTACTAGAGTAGACCTGTATTTCTTTGTATTCTTTATAGCAGTACGGTACAGTAATTGAGGCCATCTACTGTGGAGTTAGTCCATTACTGTTCCAGCTCTGTCATTTGCTTGCTCTGTGGCGGTGGGTCAATTTCTCAACATTCTAAAGTCCTGCTTGCGTCATTCAAAAAATAATAATATTTTATTTCTGAGAACTGCTGTGAAGTCCTGCCCAGATAATGCACGTTACTAGCAAATAGTGAATATCTGGTCAATAGTGTTATCTTAAAGTAGACTGTAGATTTGGAGCATTTAATAAGTTTTAAGGAGAGGATAATGGCAAAATAATATAGAAAGAGCTAAATGAAAAGTAAAACATCACCAGAAAATCCTCTTATTCTGAAAGCAATTTTAATTTTGGTAAATATTCATTCAAGCTGCCAGCGATCTCTTTATGTACATTTATACTTAGAGACATAAAATTATATACACAAATGCACACATACACACACATAATTACATACACATATATACACACATAATCACATACACATATATTCATACACACAGATTTTTACGTGAATGACATAATATTCATGGTGTTTCATAACCTGTTTTTACTCAATACTATACCACGAATATCTTCCCAGAAAAATGTGTAGCTTTCTACCACTGTTTAAAGAACTGGCAGTATGGATTTACCCATTGTATGGATTTACCATGGTTTAATTTGTTACAACTGATGGACATTTAGGTTGTTAGACAACTCCGTTTTTCAGCAAGACACAAAGATACAACATAACTAAGACTGCAGTTACCTTGATTCATCCACAGGCCTAACTCATCTTATGTTTCTTTCCATTTCCAGCCTCCAGCTCATCTCTTTGCCTTCTGAATTCTCACTCATTACCTGCTCTGGTGGGAATCTCCCTTCCTCATGATATTACTCCTGTAGCAAACACCTGACCCTCCCTGGCATTGACCCACACAAGACTCTGGCTTCCTGTGGTTCCAGGTCCCCACAGCATGAGTCCACATGGCCAGCATTTCTGTTGGGTTTATGCAGACTCACAGAAAGGAACCACTGATAGGAAGGCCACAGGCATTGTTTTAATGGTGGAATCATTCCACATCTCTGACTAAAACGCTATAGAAGCTTTAAGGCTAGAAGCCATCTCAGAGGCCTTCTGATGCAATCTTCTCCTATGAACTACCAGCAAAGAGAATAACTCTAAACCCAGATGTGATGATAAAAGGCAAAAGGTGATGTTTTACAAGGTAGAAAAAGAGGTATGGGATTTAGAGTAGGGGAAACAGGTTTGTCTTCAGAACGTAGGACTGTAAAAGCCTTAATTGTTATGGAAAATGGTTCTAAAAGGATTTCTTTCCTATGAAAATATATCTTACCAAGAGACTGGACTAGAAGTCTTCCAAACTGTCTTCTAGTGATCCTGAATTATCAGAGTTGATATCTTCTATGAAAGGGGACTGGTAATATCAGATTCATAGTGTTATAAAGATTACCTAAAACATTGTCAAGGGGCTTTGTAAGAGAGACATTACTACTACTGTTATAAATATTCTTAAGAACTGTAGCCTCAAAGTAGCTTCCAATATGTTTTACATTTTGCAGGGGCTCAATATATTAAATCAATAGGCTAAACAATGTAAAAGTAGCCAGTTATTAAGGAAATTATCTAATTCAGAATTTTTTTTCCCTTAGGCTAGATGACAATTCTAAGATTCCACTTCTATGATTTATAATGGACAAAAGGCGGAAACCACCCAAATGTTCATCAGCTGAAGAATGGATACATGAAATGTGATTAAATTCATACAATGGAATAGTATTCAGCAACGTAAAGGAATGAAGCACTGATACATGTTACGACATGAATGACTCATACAAACACTACCCTGAGTGAAAGAAGCCAATCAAAAAAGACCATGTGCTATATGACTCCATTCATATTATGTTCATAACAAGGAAATCTATGGGGAAAGTAAATTAGTGGTTCCTTAGAGCTGGGAAGGATGTGGGAATAGAAAGGTGATAGTGAAAGGGCACAGGGTTTCTTTTAGAAGTGATGAAATAGTTCTAAAATTGTGGCTGTGGTTGCACAGATCTGTGAATATACTAAACACCATTGAAATGTACAATTTCAATGGATGAATTGTATGGTATGTGAATTCTATATAAATAAAGCTATTAAAAAATGATTCCCAGCTGGGCGCGGTGGCTCACACCTGTAATCCCAGCACTTTGGGAGTCCGAGGCAGGCAGATCACGAGGTCAGGAGATCGAGACCATTCTGACTAACACAGTGAAACCCCGTGTCTACTAAAAATACAAAAAATTAGCCAGGCGTGGCTGCATGCGCCTGTAGTCCCAGCTACTCGGGAGGCTGAGGCAGGAGAATGGCGTGAACCCAGGAGGTGGAGCTTGCAGTGAGCGGAGATGGCGCCACTGCACTCCGGCCTGGGCGACAGGGCAAGAATCCCTCCAAAAACAAAAGATTCCCAAGTCAAAAGCAGAGAGATGACTAAAAAATAAACGGGAAGGAACACCACTCCTGGGGAAAGACAACTGCAAGGTAAACAGGGTTCCCGAGGCTATTACAGCCCTGTCTGAGCCAATGGGGTACTAGGCAGCAAGACCACCCAAAAAACCAACTCAGGGTCACCCAACTCCATTTATCAGTGACCTGGGACACAAGCCCATTACTGCCTCGCTTGCTCTCCATCTCTGACACGTTCTGATGCTGCCACAGTGCATGACTCTGACTCTTACTGCATTCGGAAACTGAACGTCTCTGACCGGGTCAGCCAGTGGGTTCCTAGGAGGTGCTGTCGCTGAAGGGTCCTTGAAATGATGTGGGAAGGCGGAGGCAGGGGAAAGTGGCAGGAAAGAGTGTTTTGTGTACCATCTGTGCGATCCAGATTTCTTGTTGCTTTTGTTCTATTTTCCTGGGATAGTGAGAGAAAAATCACGTTTCCCACTTTCTTTTACAACGCGTTTCTTTGTGAAATGAGGTCTGTGGAACCCACAGATTACTGTTCCCTGTTCAGGCCCATTGGTCTTACAGTTAGTGGAAATTTATCTGAAATCTCTATGATACCACAGGCATTTTAGAGGAAAACATGGAAAGGAGCTATCAGAGCATGCTGCCTGATGCTTTTCCATTACATTTCTTAACATCAACATGAATGCTCCAAAGTGCTCCATAATTCTATGACGGACGATGCTGTTCATTCATTTTTTATTTGCGTTTGGACAGGGCTTAGAGAACAAATTTGCACACACGTTTAACTTTGGCTCTTTAAGATTTGGAATTCAAATTTTCCGAACCCAATTTAATATTAATAGAATGCAACCACTTTGCACTTTGTATGTTTCGGAGGGTTTCACAAACATGATTGCGTGAGATGATGTAGGCAGAATGAGTGCCTGGGTCCAGTATCAGGAGTTTTGAGCGCTAGTTCTGGCTCTCCCTGCATCCAGAGGGTGGGACCTTGGAAAATCCACTTACTCTTCCTGGACCTCAGTTTTCCAGTTTCTAAAATAAAGGGGATCTGGCTGGGCATGGTGGCTCATGCCTATAATCTCAGCATTTTGGGAGGCCGAGGCAGGTGGATCATGTGAGGAGTTTGAGACCAGCCTGGCCAACATGGTGTAACTCTGTGTCTACTGAAAATTCAGAGAGTAGCTGGGCGTGGTGGTGGTGTATGCCTGTAATTCCAGTTTCTTGGAAGGCTGAGGCAGGGGAATGTTTGAACACAGGAGGTGGAGGTTGCAGTGAGCCGAGATCGCACCACAGCACTGCAGTCTGGGAGAGTGAGCGAGACTCCATCTCAAAATAAATAAATAAATAAAATAAAGGGGATTGACTTGATGGTCACTGAAATTCCTTTCACATCAGATATTTTATGTCTCTGTGTTTATCACCAATGGTCATGTTGATTTAGCACAGGGCATGAGATCACTAGCCTTAAAGAAAACAAGCAACCATTTGTGAGTGATGAAATCTTCCTATTTAATGAGGACTTTAATTTTAAAAGTTTCCCTCATAAGTTAGAATAGAGCTTTGAGTTTTCCTATCATCATTCTGGACTTTCAGTTTCATAAGATTAGAATGTCATTCTTCTTATATGTTTTGCTTACAATGAAAATAAACTGCTCCTAGTTCACATAAGGTTCCTTGCTAGGGCCCGGGTCACAGCCTTACTTTATTTAGAGCAGTGGTTCACCAACTTTAGTGTATAACAGAATCACCCGAAAGGCTTGTTCAACCAGATTGCTGAGCCTTATTCCCGAGTTTCTAATTCAGCAGGTCAGGAGTGGAGCATGAAAATTTGCATTTCTAATAAGTATACAGGTGATGCTAAGGCTCTGACCCGACGACCACACCTTGAGAACTGTTGAGTTGGGGGGCGTGTTGGCTTGCTTTGTTTTGCCTCTGTTGCCAGAGAAAATCTGAGTCTTCTGAAACAAGCAGAGAAGAGGAATTAGCTTACGTTGGCCACTTCCTCCTCTCCTTGTCATTTTCTCTGATTAATTTCTAGTATGATCTGAGGCTCCTTGGGTTAGTTATGGAATTTGCATCCCAGGGCCTGAGGCTGGGATGGATGGGCCATCTTAAAATAGCCAGGAAGAGAAGGAGCCACAGGAGTCATAGTAGATGAATTTGGGAGTTACATTTTTACAACCAAGGAAAACAATGGTGACCAGGGGAGAAGGCAGGAAAAATCTGCATAGTACTATGTACTGATGATGATAGTTTCTAATGTTAATGTTGTGGCAGACTTGTTTGCCCACATCAGTGTCCTTTTCTTTTTCCTAAACAAGCAGCTAGACTTCTCTCAAAGCTGAATATGGTCATGATTTAGTTATTTCCAATATAATGTGAGTGGAAGTGATTTGTGCTCATCCTAGGCCAAGACATTTGAGAGGAGAGTGTGTCTCCTCCTTGTTCTCTTTCCTTTCCTCCATCTTCTGGATGGAGACTAGAGGAGCTTGAGTCCCTGAATCACTGCATGGAGGAGAGCTGCTTCTTGTTCAGGAGCTCTTGAACTCTTACACGAGCTAGAAATATATGTCTGCTGTATTTGAGCCATTATAAACTTTTAGGTCTAATTTTCAATGCATACAAATGCTGACCAATAAGTCTATATTCCATTCTTTCTTGCTTTTTTTTTTTGAGATGGGGTGTCAGTCTGTGACCCAGGCTGGAGTTGGAGTTCAGTGACATGATCTCTGCTTACAGCAATTTCCACCTTCTGGGTTCAAGTGATTCTCCCAACTCAGCCTCCCAAGTAGCTGGGATTACAAGTGTGTACCACCATGCCTGGATAATTTTTGTATTTTTAGTACAGATGGGGTTTTGCCATGTTGGCCAGGCTAGTCTCAAACTCCTGGCCTTAAGTGATCCACCTGCCTCAGCCTCCCAAAGTGCTGGGATTACAGGCATGAGTCATTGCACTGGGCCTCCATTATTTCTTAAGGGTAGAGGACCAAGCTGTGGAGATGGGAGAAAACTGAAAATTAGGACTAGATCAATGCATGTAAGATCCTTAAGAATGACCTGGGATCATTCAGGCACTCACAAGCCCCATAGGGCCAGGACATCCCCTGCTCTCATCTAAACCTAGGTAAAGATTTCCTAAGATGATGTCAAGGGGTTTTCTAAGGGAGAGTCTTCTTACTACTACTGTTATAATTATTCTTAAGAACTATATCCTCAAAGTAGCTTCCAACATGTTTTGCGTTTTGCGGGGGCACAATGTATTAAATCAATAGGCTAAATGATGTAAAAGTAGCCACTGATTAAGGGAACCTCATTCAGGTCATTCTGATCTAAAGAAAAGGTGACATCCTGGCACTTATGGGGCATGTGAGTAGAGCCCAAAGACGTTCACATGAAATCCCTTGAGAACTCCAAATATAGGTATGCTTTCCTATTTTCAAGACGAGAACATTAAAGAATAATTCACATAGGCTAGGTGGAAAAAATGCTGAAGAATAAGGAAAAGGTAGAAGCTCTTGGTATACTAAGTAGAAAAATACAGTTCTGGAAATATTTACTGAAAGAACAAAAACAACCTTTTCGAAAACTGTTCGGTGACCACAATAGTTGCAGGAAGACTGCCCTGATCAAAGAGGAAGCAAAATCATAAGAAGGAAATGGAAGAGGTGAAGGGTTTAACAGGATGAGATTCAGATTTAGCAAGCCGAGACAAACAGGAAGAAAGAGAAATTAACAGAAGAAATCAAGGAAACTGATACACAGTATTAAGATAAAAAGACACAATGACATAGAAGACAAACTTGAGAGGCTTTCAGAGTTCAGGAGGAAAAAAAATCTGATAGATAAAGGCCAGAAGAATTAGACAGATATGGATCATTCATAGAGAAAACTTAAGAATGATAGAGATTTCTGAGGAAAGAAACAGAACAAATGGAACAAAATGTTAAAAATGTATGTTTAAGGAATCTGTATGAATCTGAAAAAAATCTGAATTTAAATATTGAAATGGTTTGTTATATTACAAGTAAAACACACACACTCTCACACACACACACACATACACTCACTTATATTCTAGCAATTAAAAAAAAATTCTAAGAATTAAAATAAGCCACACAGGCCTGGTGCAGTGGCTTACGCCTGTAATCCCAGCACTTTGGGAGGCTGTGGCAGGAGGATAGCTTGAGCCCAGGAGGTGGAGACCAGCCTGGGTAACATGGTGAGACCCCCATCTCTACAAAAAATAAAAAAGTTAACTAGGTGTGGTGGCACATGCCTGGTAGTCCCAGCTACTCAGGAGGCTGAGGCAGAGGAACATTTAAGCCCAGGATTTGGAGGCTGAAATGAGTTATGTCTGTGCTACTGTACTCCAGCCAGGGTGACAGAGTGAAGCCCTGTCTCAAACAAAACAAAACAAAAAAAGCATGCAAGAGTTTGCAAATATCTAGGAATATCTAGGCAGTAACATAATCAGTTTCACCCCAGGTTTTACAGAAAAGATGTTTAGATCCTTGAATTTTAAACTTGCCTGAATTTTTATTTGTGGTTGAAGGTAGAAGCAAAATATTCTAGAAAATGCAAGTATCTAGGAAATTTATCAACTACTTGCTCTTTGTGGGAAAAAACTGTTTTGGAAGACATTGTCTGATTGACCTAGAGCTAAATCAATATTATGAACTCATAAATGTCAGTGCTCTGGCCGAGCACAGTGGCTCATGCCTGTAATCCCAGCACTTTGGGAGGCCAAGGAGGGTGGATCACGAGGTCAGGAGATCAAGACCATCCTGGCTAACATGGTGAAACCCCGTCTCTACTAAAAAATACAAAAAATTAGCCAGGCATGGTGGTGGGTACCTGTAGTCCCAGCTACTCGGGAGGCTGAGGCAGGAGAATTGCTTGAACCTGGGAGGCAGAGGTTGCAGTGAGCCGAGATCGGACCACTGCACATCAGCCTGGGCGACAGAGTGAGACTCCGTCTCAGAAGAAACAAATACACACACACATACACACACACACTCACACACACACACACACACACACACACACACACCAGTGCTCTGACACCCTTTGTATAAAAAAAAGATCCCTAGCCAGGCGCAGTGGCTCATTCCTGTAATCTCAGAGCTTTGGGAGGCCGAAGTGAGAGGATTGCTTGAGGCCAGGAGTTAGAGATCAGCTGGGGAAACATAGCAAGATCCCCATCCCTCCAAAAAAGCAAAAATTAGCCCAGCATGATGGTGTGTGCCTGTAGTCATAGCTACTTGGGAGGCTGAGGTAGGAGGATTGCTTTAGCCCAAGACTTTGAGGCTATAGTGAGCTATGATCACACTACTGCACTCTAGCCTGGGCAACATAGTGAGACCCTGTCTCAAGAAAAAAAATGATCCTGGAGCTTCTGCCTCATCCTTCATCCAGGCTGCTGACCTAGGGGCCCATCTCAGCTCTGCCGAAGGCCCACTCATACGGTTTGGCTCCGTGTCTCCACCTACATCTCTCCTTGAATTGTGATAATCTCCACATGATAAGGGCAAGACCAGCTGGAGATAATTGAATCATGGAGGCAGTTTTCCTGATGCTGTTCTTGTGATAGTGAGTGAGTTCTCCTGAGAGCTGATGGTTTTATAAGGGACTTCCCCCTTTGCTCAGCATCCATTCTCTCTACTGCCACCCTGTGAAGAGGTGCCTTCCGCCATGATTGTAAGTTTCATTTTTATATACAAAGCATGTCAGAGCACTGACTTTTATGAGTTCATAATATTGATTTAGCTGTGGGTCAATTGGACAATGTCTTCCAAAACCATTTTTTCCCACAAAGAGCAAGTCGTTGGTAACTTTTCTAGATCCTTACATGTTCTATAATATTTTACTTCTACCTTCAAACGTAAATAAAAACCTAGCCAAGTTTAAAATCCATGGATCTAAACATCTTAGGCCTCCCCAGCCATGCAGAACTATGGGTCAATTAAACCTCTCTTCTTTATAAATTACTCAGTCTCAGGTATGTCCTTATAGCAGCAGGAGAATGGACTAATACACCCACGCTGCTCTGTCATACCTCTGGGCAGCCCATCTGGGTCTCGACTGCATATCCTTGCTACCTGGGAACCCAGGACAGCTCAGGAGAGCCAAATCTCAGGGTGTCTCCCTGTGTGACTGATACTTTGCAGCCAGATTCATGTAACTGCACCCCAGGATGGTGCTGGGGAAATATGAGAGGCAAGACTCAGAAGTAGAGTCGCAGATAACAAATGGAGTCTGGGGTCTCCTTTGCACTCCGTAATGCCTTCATTTATCCATATATCCACCTCCTGTAACACCTTCATTCATCTGTATAGCTGCCCTTCTCAGGCTGGAGAGGGGAAAATTGGCACATCTATATTAGAGGGTGAGATTTCCCTTTTCCTCTTTCTATCTGTATGTGTCTTAAATAAAAACCTGCAATTGAAATGATAAAAATAGTTGGCTTGGGTTGTGTTAGGGTAGGGGAGATTATGAAATGTAGACAAACCTTTCTTAGGCACATACCTCAGATTGCAAGGTGTTGTCTGATGCAGAATCCCATTTCTGAATTCCAAAAGCTGAATTTTACTTCCGTTTCCTCTATGCTTTCTTTCGCTAATAAACTCCCTTCAGACTGATAGAGTTTATTACAGGCTGATTAGGGCTCACTAGGATATGAGGGTAGTTTACAGAGAAAAGCAACACGTTACTATGTTACCCTTAGATTAGATGACCCTAATATTTAAATATTTTATCTAATATGTATGTTATATGTAAATATACAAAATTTAACAAGTTATAAATGATTATTTCTAGTATATAATAATAGTAGTAAATTAAGCATTTTTTCTTTATATTAACCTGAAATGTTATTTTTCTAAGCTCACTATAATGCATATGCATTGCTTCTATAATAAAAGCACAGTAAGTATTGCTTACAAATGTTGTAAAAGCAAGAAGTGTAGGGACTTACAATTGCCAAAGCAGATAATACATAACAAAGTTCAAAATGGCAGTCATGGCCAGGCGTGGTGGCTCACACCTATAATCCTGGCACTTTGGGAGGCCAAGATAGGAGGATTGCTTGAACTCAGGAGTTTGAGACCAGCTTGAGAAACATGGTAGAATCCCAGCTCTACAAAAAGTACAAAAATTAGCCAGGTGTGGTGGTGCACACCTATAGTCCCAGTTACTGGGGAGGCTGGGGTGGGAGGACCACTTGAGCCCAGGAGGCCAAGGCTAGAGTGAGCCGAGATCATGCCACTTCACCCCAGCCAGGGCGATGGAGCCAGACTCTGTCTCAAAAAAGAAAAAAAAAAAAAAAAAAGTGGCAGTAATAACTTGTGGGACAGAATTGTGAGACATAATATATTAACAAATTTATATACATAAAAGTCAAAATATAATTTTCCTTTAAAAACTCCTATGTTGGGAGGCCGAGGCAGACAGATTGCCTGAGCTCAGGAGTTTGAGACTACCCTGGGAAACATGGAAAAAACCCTGTCTCTACTAAAATACACACACACACAAAATTTAGCCAGATGTGGTGGCGCACACCTGTAGTCCCAGCTACTCGGGAGGCTGAGGTAGGAGAATCGCTTGAACCTGGGAGGCAGATGTTGCACTGAGCTGAGGTGGTGCCACTGCACTCCAGCTTGGGAGACAGCGAGACTCCATCTCAAAAACAAAACAAAACAAACAAACAACAAACAAACAAAAACCCATATGTGCTTTTAACTTAAATAGTCAGAATGGAAAAATCCACTCACTTGTTCATATGTTGCTGTGGCTGGTCAGGGGACTTATACAAACATGTGGAATAATGCAGGTGGCATATTTGATATAAATGGTCATACGTACTATGGTACTTATGAAAGACCATAGGTACAGTCTTTCTTTAAGTTGATTTCATTGTCTATTTGTTTATTCTTTTTTATCGAGGGCTAATTCCGGAAGGAAAAAGCTAGAATTCTGTTCCAAAGCTTGGCTTTTATCACTGTTTCTCTCTCTCTTCAAAGGAGAAGAATGGAAGGGTGTTACAAAACAGGAACCATAGCTTGTTGGGGAAGATGAATTACCAAGTGATGAATCAAACCAGGGCCACCGATGGTGCCCTAAATCATAAGAGTGGGCTGTCAAGGGAAACCCCATAAGAGATTTAGGACTTGGCACCACCTATCCATCTCATCCAGGATGCATTTAGCGACTCATGTGCTCATGTGTCAAGTGATATTTGGGGGCATAGACCTCTTGGGGCTCTTATCAAAAGCTTCTGTGACTAATTAGAAAGGAATCAGTCCCCCTGCCTTTCTCTGGAGCTGTGTGAATACTGTGAGGTGCTAGAAATGAATGTCTTCATTTGTGTCATTCAAACTCCATCCCAGCTGTTTAGAATAAGAGCCGGCTCTCTGTGGACTTCTCCATCTTTCTCTTGGAACTAACTAAAGGTCAGTTGAGCAGTACATCAACAGTCCTGTTCTTAAAAACTTCTGGGTTATGAAAATAGGAATGACATTCCACGTCGGGGAGAGTGCCAAGGTATCATTGACTAATAATCCCATCTTGCTAAATTCCCGTAGGGAAAGACCAGATCACCAAGCTGGTTCCTTCTTCCTGTTTTCAAAGATTGCCCCCTGAGCACTGGTGCCTAGGAAAAACCCAACTCCCTTGACATGTTTTAGGATGGAATTTTCTAGAATCGCCCGGTTTTCTCTCCAACATTTCCACTGTCTGTTTGGTATCTCTCTTCGATTGAAGTTGGCTTTCTGCCAGCAGCTCTAGTTTGGTTCTCTCCTGATTTCAGGACGTTCTGTTAACTCTCTTCTTCAGCCAATTCCCAAGTGTCATCCATCAACAGTTTGAGCTCAGGCAGACACGTGAAGCTAGCACCCAGCAAAGTGGTTTGGAAAGTGATGATGTTAGGCAGAGTGTGGGTTATTTTCAAAACAAACCAGCTGAATTCAGTCAAGCAACCAAGCAGTTTGTAACCGGTTGGTTGTGATCCAAGTGTTGGAAGCGTCGATGTCTTTCAAAGCCATCTGTGTATATAGACACAGCGTTACTTTCCATAAACTGACATCCTTATCATCATTCCTCTTAATCGACACATTAATACTTCTTACCCTTTAGGTTTTTTTTTTCATGCTTGATGGTATATTTCATTAGGGAACTAATTTATTCTAATTAATTTGAGGCACAACATTCCTCTGTTAAACCTGATTTCATCTATAAAAAGAGATTCTTTGAGCATGATAGAATTTTACAAGCACAAGCAATTTCAGTTGCAATGTCCTTCTAAGTCTAGGAACTGGAAATATCATTTGCAGTGAGCTCCATCTTCTTCAATTCATCCTTCTCCTTTTCTTCCTCCTCTCTCTTTCATTTTCCTTCAGGCCTTCAGCACATCACATTGTTAATCTAGATTCCAGAGGCTAAACGTTGCTAGGAATGGGGAAAGAACATGAATCACCTCTTTCCCCCCTTTTTCTGCTCTAATTTTAAATATGTGAATCATAATCCCAGGAAAATATGCTGGGTAAAGAAAGGAAATATACAGGGAAAGAGAGGGGAAACACACACCTGGTCCAGTTTCCAGCCAGCTTCTGCAGGGCAGCCACCAGACAGGCTAGTAACCTAAGAGAGTGTCTGACAGGTTGATATTTTGAGCTTGTTTTCCTGAAAAATATTTTTGGGCCCGAAATATTGCAGTGCCTATCTGCCATGTGAAATTCTAAAAGAAGACTCAGAGAAGGTAAAGAAGAGTGACTAGCAAAAGGACAACTTCTGATTTCGTCAGTCTATTTTGCAGCTCATACAGGTTGTGGATTTAAATAATCTATGACAAGACTTCATGGGCTCAGTTTGCAGAGAACAATTTGCTAGCTGGATTTATCACTAGATTCAATTTAATTTTTTTTTTTTTTTTTGTGAAGTCAAGGTCTTGCTATGTTGCCCAGGCTGGTCTCAAACTCCTGGCCTCAAGCAGTCCTCCTGCCTCAGCCTCCAAAAGTGCTGGGATTACAGGCGGGAACCATGACACCTAGCCACTATGTTCAGTTTTAGTGACTTGTCACAGTAGACATTAATTTTTTTATTTCTCTGCTTATGACTTGCCTGGGCTCTTTATGTTCTTGGGATCCCTGAGCAGAGCTGTCCTCTGTCTGCTCTAATGCAAGAGTCCCCAGCCTTTTTGTCACCAGGGACTAGTTTGGTGGGAAACAATTTTTCCACAGACAGTGGGGGTAGGGGGGATGGTTTTGGGATGATTCAAGGGCATTATGTTTATTTTGCACTTTTTTTCTATTATTCTCACATTGTAATATATAACAAAATAATTATACAATTTGCCAGCATATAGAATAAGTGGGAGCCCTGAGCTTGTTTTCCTGCAACTTGATGGTCCCATCTGGAAGTGATGGGAGACAGTGACAGATCATAAGGTATTAGATTTTCATCAGGAGCTTGCAACCTAGATCCCGCGCATGCACGGTTCACAACAGGGCTCCCGCTCCTATGAGAATCTAATGCCGCCACTGATCTGACAGGAGGCGGAGCTCAGGCGGGAACGTGAGTGATGGGGAGCGGCAGTGTGTACGCTTGCCTGTGGCTCACCTCCTGCTGTGCAGCCTGGTTCCTAACAGGCCACAGACCAGTACCAGAACTGGTGCCGGTCTGTGACTCAAGGGCTGGGGACCCCTGCTCTAATGGGCTTGCTTCTGAGGCCACAACCTGGTCAGAGAAGACAGTTATACCTCTGGCTTTCTACCTCCCAGAATGCTGGGACCCCATACCTTTTACATGCCTTTCTTCCCCTTGGCAGGTCCCAGGTGGTTCAAGCATAGACAATTCTTGATAGTCATTGAGATTTTCTTGAGTTGTCCACAGTGCAGCTGCCCTGGGTCATGGACCACTGACCTTGACTTCCTTCTTTGTTCCAGGAGTGCTACAACTCCTTTGTTGGACTCTCCGAATAGAGACCCTGGTCATTCTGCTTCCTTGTAACTCCCACTCTCCTGGAACAAATTCCATCAGGGCTGCTAGAAAAAGGCTCACAGAACCACCATCTCCCTCTTGAAGGTCCAGGTCTTGCTGCTCCTGCAAGGTAAGCAGCTCTGGGGTACATGAGACTCATTCCCAGTTAAAGAGACAGAATAAAGAATGTAAGAGGTGTGGGGGTCCCAGCATTCTTGGAGGTAGAAAGCCAGAGGTGTAACTCTCTTCTCTGACCAGGTTGTGGCCCAGGAAGCAAGTCCATTACAGCAAACAGAGCACAGTGCTACAGACAGGTCCCAAGGACATAAAGGGCCTAGGCAAGTCATAAGCAGAGAAATACAAGTGAGAAATCAGTGTCCTCTCTGGCAAGTCACCAAAATTGAACATAGTGGCAGGGTGCAGTGGCTCATGCCTACAATCCCAGTGCGTTGGAAGACCAAGGCAGTAGAATTGGTTGACCCTGTTTCTACCAAAATAAAAAAAAAAAAATTAAAATGGAATGTAGTGATAAGTCCAGCTAGCAAATTGTTTCCTGAAGACAGAGCTCACAAAGTCTTGTTTTTTGTTGTTGTTATTTGTGTTTTTTTGTTTGTTTGTTTGTTTTGAGATGGAGTCTCACTGCAACCTCTGCCTCTCAGGTTCAAGTGATTCTTCTGCCTCAGCCTGCTGAGTAGTTGGGATTACAGGTGCACGCCACCACACCTGGCTAATTTTTATATTGTTAGTAGAGATGGGGTTTCACCATGTTGGCCAGGTTGGTCCTGAACTCTTGATCTCAAGTGATCCACCTGCCTCAGCCTCCCAAAGTGCTGGGATTACAGGCATGAGCCACCATGCCCAGCCACGAAGTCTTATAATAGATTATTTAAATCGACAACTTCTATGAGCTGCAAAATAGATTGACAAAATCAGAAACCATCCTTTTTCTAGTCACTCTTCCTTGCCTTCTCTGAGTCTTCTGTGTAGCCAGCATTTCTCTGAATAGAAGTTCTTGTCTCTTTAACTAGCAATGAGGTGTTCTCATCTAGCAGAGCTTCTTACCTGGCAGAAGCAGCAAGACCTGGACCTCCAACAGGGAGATGGTGGCTCTGTAAGCCGTTTTCTAGTGGACCCAGTGGAATTTGTTCCAAGAGAGTGGGAGTTATAAGGACGCGAAAGGACCAAGGCCACTATTTGGGGAGTCTGACGAAGGAGTTGTAGTACTCCTGGAGCAAAGAAGGGATTCAAGATCAGTGGTCCATGACCCAGGGCAGTGCTCTGTGGACAATTCAAGAAAACCTCAATGGCTATCAGAGGAATGCTGGCTACTGCACAGCCACAAGAAAGATGTTCAGACAGGGTACCAGGCAGCCCAGGAGGGCCATTGCTTAGAGCTACTTACAATGAGTCTGCAGGTCCCAATGACTTACTGTATGATTTGCCTGGATCTGTGAAACTCTATTCTCCAGAGGCTGATAATGGTTCTCCTAGGGCAATGCTTTATACTGCTGCACAGCATCTGTGTTCCATTTCTATTCCCTGTAAATGTGCACTGTCGGCCACTTGCCTGCACTTCCCCCTCCCTGGCCCCTCCCCTTCCTTTCTCTCCCCTAGATAGCTTTTCTCTTAGGAAGAATGGTATCATTTCTCTCCTGAACAGGTCTTCCCATGGAGGAAAATGCTGAACAATATCAAATGTGGGCTTCGATTTGTGTATTTCCTGTGGCTGCACGGGGCAACTAGGCAGAGAACTGCCTCTGGAGTTTCTTCCCATTTTGCAGACACAGCTTAGAGTTCTTGCCTTTTCCAGTAGGGCTTGAAATTGTCTTTATGACAGTGGTTCCAATGTTACGGGTAACGGGTAACGTGGGCAGCTTCTCATGTTACTCCTGGAGAATCACTTTCCAGGTTCTTCTCTCTCTCCCTCTCCAGTCTCCCCCAATTCCCCTTTATCTTCGCTTCTAATTGGAAAAACGGAGGAGGGAGGTATGGTGAAAGCAGAGATCCTAAAATAGGTCAGGCCATCATGCAGTTTCCAAAATAAATGTCATCAATGCCAAGTCACTGAACCGTATAGCCCAAGCTGACAGTGCCTCATTACCTGCTGTTCTGATGGGATTTTAAAGTCATAGCAAGCATCGGTGTCAAGGACTTACAAAAGAGCCCCCCCAAAAACAAAAACCAAGACAGGGAAGGCAATTTTGGGATGAGCAGGGGAGAAGATGGGATAAGGGAAATGAAGAAAGACGCTGCCATACCAGGATTGAAGCGCAAACCAGAATGTGCCCTTTTGTAATCCACATTGCTATTTTTGGTTATGAATGGGCTTGTGGGGGATGGAAAGGGGGAGGAATAAATCCATCCTTGCCCCAGTGCAGGTTTGAAGTTTATGAGGATGGAATGGTAAGCATACAACATAGGGTTTTATGCATCAGCACAACTTTGTGTTAAATTGTTCTCAGAGGGTATCTTGTAGAGGAATGTGACTATGAATGGCTGTGTTGTTCTGGAGGCTGAATTGCAATTACCAAGATGTGATAGGAAACCTGGTCTTAACACTGCCGGGTAAAACAGTATCCCCCACCCCGCACTTATGTATGGCACCTATGGTCCATTTAATCCCACATACACAAAGTAATCTCTTTGGTAGTCAAACTCCCATGAGCCACCCAGAGTACACAGCAGAAAGAACTCTGTTGCCTAGCAACCAATGGAACATTACAACACTAGATAAATCGAATCAATATTGCTCTAAATATTGAACTCTTAGATGATGAAAAAACCCTCAAAGCTATGTCCATAACTCCTCTGCTCTTTCCTGTCCTAGACTTAGCAGCTGAGGAGGACCAGCTGGTGTTTTGACAATCTGTGGAGACCTACAGGGAAGGAGGATGGCGGGACAGCATGGCGAGTTCCACGGGGGAACCCGGCAGTAGTCATTCCAGAAAGGAGATACCTGAAGGCTCAATCCCTAGGAATCTGGAGCCTCCTGTCCACCTTGGCAGCACTGGGCAGCCTGGAAGTGAGGTCATTGTCCTGAGTTCCTGACCTGCTGGCGTCTGGTCAGGAATCACTGAAGTTGAAGAGACCAAGGTCACTGCCAGTGGTTTTTATAAAGAAAACTTGAGTGGCTGGGCACAGTGGCTCATGCCTGTAATCTCAACACTTTGGGAGGCTGAGGTGGGAGGATCTCTTGAGCCTAGGAGATTGAGACCAGCCTGGGCAATATAATGAGACCCCCGTCTCTTAAAAAAAAATTAGCCAGGTGTGGTGGTGAACACCTGTAGTTCAAGCTACTCAGGAGGCTGAGACAGGAGGATCACTTGAGCCCAGCCGTTTGAGGCTGCAGTGAGCTGTGATTGCACCACTGCACTCCAGCCTGGGGGACAGAGAGAGACCTTGTCTCTCTTAAAAAAAAAAGAACACCCAGGGTTCAAGTTGGTGCACAAGATGTCCTCCCATGAAATCCCCAAGGCCCTCCTGATCCCTTCATCACCAAGCCTCAGTGGTGAACTGTACCTTCTCTGTCTGCGCACAACCCTCAGATTGACATATTGGAACTTCCTTTCCCTTGAAGTCTCTTTTAGTGTATTTTAACCAGCCCCTTGCACCTTGGTAGAAATGAACTCCGTTTGGAAGGGGAGGGGGAACTTTGAAAAATGCTAATCATGTTTTCCAATGAGTCACTTTTTCTTCCTGGAAATAATGCTAGGTCATATTCCTAGAAACAATTTCCTGGCTGAGTAGTCTTTCTGAAGAGGCTCCATATGTCCCCTTGTGCAAAGCTTTCCTTGGGGTCCCCAGCTTTAAGGTTCTGCCACAATGCTGTTGGAAGCATTGATTTTTTTCACAGATGAAATGGGAGAGTTGACTTTAGTGAGAGATGTTACGAGGTGGAGGAGAGAAACTAACAACGTGAGTCTTTACTATGTGCCAAGCACTGCAGAGGATGCCTTAATAAAACTGCAGCTGCTCATCGAAGTGATGTGATACCTATATGAGGTAGGACCTATTCTTTCCATTTTGCAGATGGAGAAACTGAGACTTACGGTAATTTACCTGCAAGAGAGAGTTGTGGTATCCCAACGGGCAGTAATTCTGGGCTTCTCTCTGGTCTTTGTGTGGTCATTGGGAGGTATATGGCTGAGCAATTGTCCCCTCTCTTAGTTCCAATGGGCCACACAAGGGCCATTTGAAAAGACAAGATGAAGGCTGGGGCCTGCAACAGCTCTGTGTCATTGTCATAATGTAGAGGATGGTCTCCACCGTGCAAGAGAAGAACCTCTCAAATCATGAGACAAGACAGGAAAAGAGATCTGTCTTCCTTCTAGACCTCAGTGGTGCTATCAGTGACAATGCACATTTGCCCTTGGGAGTGGCCTAGTTTGAATTTGTGTAGTTCAACTTTTACCTCCGGAACAGTGCAGGCAGGTCCCGCTTCTAATTATTCTCCTGATGCTGTGTCCTCTGTCATATTACCACTCAAGTTTGGATTAGGCTGTGGATGTGGGGACTTGCAACATTGGAGGGAAAAACTTAAAACTGACAAGGGGCCGGGCCCAGTGGCTCATGCCTGTAATCCCAGCCCTTTGGGAGGCCGAGGTGGGCGGATCACAAGGTCAGGAGATCGAGACCACGGTGAAACCCTGTCTCTACTAAAAATACAAAAATCTAGCCGGGCGCGGTGGCGGGTGCCTGTAGTCCCAGCTATTTGGGAGGCTGAGGCAGGAGAATGGCGTGAACCCGGGAGGCGGAGCTTGCAGTGAGCAGAGATTGCACCACTGGACTCCAGCCTGGGTAACAGAGCGAGACTCAGTCTCAAAAAAAAAAAAAGAAAAAAAGAAAGAAACTGTCAAGGAGAATTTCTCCATAGTTCATGAGGAAGGCCCCCAGGAAGATAAACTCTCCACAGGGGTCCCTTGTGGCACATCTTTTTTTTTTCCTGCTGTTCTCTACCTTCAGGTTTTTGTCCCCGCCACCCCCCATCAACTGGCTCATTCTTCTAGTCTCCATGGGGTGCATCTCCATTTTCCTTTTGGGAACCCTATTAGGGTGGTGCAAAACTAATTGTGGCTTTTGCCATTAAAAATAATACCATTTGGCTGGGCGTGGTGGCTCACGCCTGTAATCCCAGCACTTTGGGAGGCTGAGGTGGGCGGGTCGCTTGAGGTCAGGAGTTCGAGATCAGCCTGGCCAACATGGCGAAACCCCATCTCTACTAAAAATACGAAAATTAGCCAGGCGTGGTGGTGCACGCCTGTAATCCCAGCTACTCGGGAGGCTGAGGCAGGAGAATCGCTTGAACCCGGGAGGCGGAGGTTGCAGTGAGCTGAGATTGTGCCGTTGCACTCCAGCCTGGGTGATGGAGAGAGACTCTGTCTCAAAAAAGAAAGAAAGAAAAAGGTAATGCCATTAAAAGTAATGGCAAAAACCGCAAATATCTCCCTATCCTCAGGGAACTCTCTGAATCTCAAGACCCGTTACCACGTTCCCCTATCCCACCCCAAAAGTGCGTTGATCCAACAGTAGCTCATTAAATTCATGGCAACACCTAGGACAGGGAAACTATTGCTTCTGCTATCCCAGGGCAGAAAAACCACAGATGTCCCGCGTGGGTCTCAGGCAAGTTCATGCCACATCCCTTCTCCAAGTTCTCTGTGCAGGTCTATCTCTGGACAGGTGTCTAAGTCTACCATGCTCATTTTTCCTCATTGTCACCATCGTTATGGCTGATTGTCACTGCTCCTACACGTCAGGCACTGTACATTACATTATTCTACTGCCTATATCATCACCCCATTTTGCAGAGGAGCGAATGGAAGCAACAAGTGTGCAATTTGCCCGAGGACATCCAGCTAATAAGTGGGAGCTGTGATTTGAATCAAGTTCTTCCATCTAAAGTCAAGGCTGTTCTGGAGGGTCAGTTTTGCAGAGGCTGGAGAGGAGATGGCTTATAGCAAATGCTCTAGGAGTATAAGAGGCACCCAGTCAGTGACTGGCAGAATCTTGCCTTCACTTGGAAAATCAGGAGACCTGGATTTTAGTCCCAGTTTTATTGAACTCCCAATTTTCCTTTTCATCATCCATAAAATGAAGGAAGGCTCAGTGATCTGCCAGCTCTCAGAGTCTAATTCAGACCAATGGCCAGTTTCTGAGTCCAGGAGGCAAACTTTGGAACTGAATCCAAACCCGTGCAGAGCTCAAATGTCTCTGCTTTCATTCTGCCATTGAAACAGATAAAAGACATAAGGCAATTTCTTCATGCACCACCACTGCCAGGGAACCACAGAACTGAGTGACCAAGGTCTCTTCCTGCCAGGCTGCCTGGAATGAAATCTTTCAGTCACTGTTTCCTTAGGTGTTATTTCTTTACATATGAATAAAAGCCTCGGTAGAAAGGCATTTCTGGTGTTAAGGAAGGAAATCTGAATCTATAAAATGAATCAGTTGGGGCTGTAAATGTTTGCATCACAAAAGAATTCTGAAGAATACCTCCGTTGTGATATTCTGCATTTACTATTATTATTATTATTTTTTGAGACAGGGCCATGCTCTGTTGCCCAAGCTGGAGTGCAGTAGTGCTATCACAGCTCATTGTGGCCTCAATCTCCTGGGCTCAAGTGATCCTCCCAATTCAGCCTCCTGAGTAGCAGGGACCACAGGCATGCTCCACTATGCCTGGCTACTTTTTCTTTTTCTTTTTTTTTGAGACATGGTCTTGCTGTGTCACCTTGCTAATTTTTTTGATATTGAGAAGAGACAAGGTCTGGCTATGTTGCCCAGGCTGGTCTTCAACTCCTGGGCTCAAGCAATCCTTCCATCTCAGCCTCCCAAAGTGCTGGGATTATAGGTGTGAGCCACTATGCTAGACCTTATCATTATCATTAAAAAATCAAATAGTGGAAGGTTCATTAGTTAAAAATTAGAAGTATAGAAACAGGGCCAAAATATAACCAGCCTGCTGACTGGTTAAACATACTTATTCATTTTTCACTTTTTTTTTTTTTGGCAAAAGGATGACATACATCTGAGGTTATGTCATTCCCACGTGAGACTTTTCTATCCTGAGATGTGCTTCTCCTTTTGAAAATGCTCTGTTCATGCCCATCAACGTCTTACCTTTCCATCCTCATTCTGGCTCTTAATCATATGTTTCTTTGTAATATCAGCCACCTGTACCAAGTATGTTGGTGTAAATTGTTTCCATTACTACATTTTTTCTTATTTATTTTTTTCTTTTTTGAGATGGAGTCTTGCTCCATCACCCAGGCTGGAGTGCAGTGGTACAATCTCAGCTCACTGCAACCTCCGCCTCCTGGGTTCAAGCGATTCTCCTGCCTCAGATGCTTGAGTAGCTGGGATTACAGGCACCCGCTACCAAGCCCAGCATTTTTTCCTTTAAAGGAGCCCCCTACATCTTAACCTTCAGGCTGAATAGCGGGGCATTTCACAGGGATTTACTGTATGCTTATGGAGGAAAGAACAAAATCAGGCACCGGAGAAGCTTTTTTGGAGACAGGCGTCTTGTTCAGTTTCCCAGGCTGGAATGGTGCAGTGGTGCCATCTCGACTCACTGCAGCCTCTGCCTCCTGGGCTCAAGCCATGCTCCCACCTCAGCCCCTGGAGTAGCTGGGACTATAGATGCACGCCACCATGCCCAGCTAATTTTTGTACTTTTTTGGGGTAGAGATGAGGTCTCGCTATGTTGCCCAGGCTGGTCTCAAACACTTGGGCTCAAGTGATCCACCTGCCTCAGCCTCCCACAGTTCTAGATTTACAGGCGTGAGCCACTGTGTAAAGATTCTTTACAAAACCATGATGTGCAAACTATTTTCGAGAAAACAGATGATTCCAAAAGGCAAGGGTTATCTGTGGAAGATGGAATCCTAGCTTACAATTCTTCCAGGTCTCCCTGAGTTAGAATTAGTCATCTGCATCCTTTGCCATGTGATTTTGAGCACTTTCCACTGGCATGAGGGGGTGTATATTTCCCTCCCCATTGATACTGCATTTGGCCAGTGGGAGGTGAGTGCTTGTGGCAGCTGTGAGTCCTCATACCCAGTCCTGGATATTGCTTTTGAGGACTAAACTGATTCTTTTTTAAAAAAATCTTGCCCAAATTCCTATCCAGGTGGTCTGGGGAGTCATGCCTTACAAACCCTAAATTCTCATCAGATGGGTTTTATTTAACACTATATATCATGACTTACTTTCCAATCTGACTCTGGCATAACACTGCATGATAAAGAAGAAAATCAAAATATTTTACCCGAAAACATGTTTCTTTAGCATATTTTGAAATGGTCCTGCAAAGCTGTCCTCTGTGGGGGCAAATCTGCATTTGTAAAAAATCTCTGACATAGCTAGATCTTTTTCTTCCAGGCCCTCCCAATCCTGATGAGATTAACTGAGAGTCTAGCATCTTTTAGTGATCTGAATAGGAAAGATTTGTCATCTATTGTCTCTAAGGGCAGCCACTGTGAGACTTCAAAAGAACCTTGGTCTCCACAATCGTTTATCTCACCCTGAACATTTCCTTACTATTGATCCCAGGTCTTTAGACAAACTGAATCCATTGTCATCCAGAAAATGTTTAAATTTGTCTATAGTCTGGAAGTCTCCCTCCCCTCATCCCCCTCCTAACTCCTCTATCCTCCTCCCCCTCCCCCCTCTCCCCCCTTCCCCCCCCCCCCCCCCTGCCCCTCCCCCCCTTTGAGTTGTTCCACCTTTTTGGACCAAACCAATGTATTTCTTAAATGTATTTGATTGATGTCTCATGCCTCCCTAAAATGTATAAAACCAAGCTGCACCCTGACCCCTTGAGTCCATATTCTCAGGATCTCCTGAGGGGGTGTGTCATGGGCCATGGTCACTCATATTTGGCTCAGAATAAATCTCCAAATATTTCACAAACTTTGACTCTTTTCGTCGACACTTTTTAGCAACACAAATGGATGAAGATAAGACTTGAATTCAACCTGCAGTCTGCAGCCTGGCTAAGCTGACCCACAGCCTAGAGCAGGGATGTCCTACGAACTCCACAGACCTGGGAGTAGCAAAAGAAATGCTTGCTGCAGTGAGGCAGTATGTTTTGGGGAAGTTTATTATGCGACAATAGCTGATTACCATATCATTTCTATATGGGGCAAAGTGGGTCATATAGAGAGAAGGATGGGGTGGTGGGGAGAAAGAAAGGTTATTAGGTTACCAGGGAGGAGAGGAACCTGCTGTCTATCATAGGTCCTGAAGGACCTTGTAGCAAGAATTTCTCTGAACTTTCCAGACCTATCATTGTGCCAGACAAGCCACGATGCTAAAGTTTTTTTAAGGGAAAAATTCAGTGGTGGCCTGTACAGAGCTGAAAGGGCAAAACTGAAAGGCAGTCAGAGAATAACCTTTTACATCAGGCAAAATTGATGGCTGATTCAACAGCCCCAAACGCTTGTGTAGCTCAGCAACTTACAGCAACCATTCTTCTTGTTCATTTTGGTGAAGTTATTTGCGCAGAGTGAGGGTCCCCACTCTGCCCAGGTGCAGGAGGAGATTCAGAAAATGTAAAGAAATATGGGCATAATTTAATTCAACCTTGATGGTGATAGAAAGTTCCAGAGACACGGCCAGAACATACCAACCAGTATTATGCTTATCTTTGGAAATGGTAACATGATGCTTTTAACCATCGTGATGGGAACTCTTTCTTGCATAGAAAGACTTTTTAAAATAGAACACTTAAAAAAAAAAAAAGCATTTGATACCAGTAAAGTTTTTCCAGAGGTCATTGAGAAGAATTGAACTAAGCTTAGAAAAATGACAGTTATCTGTTACCCAGAAAAAGCAGGTAGGTCAGTGCCGATAGAGCTATTTAATTTTAGCCCACATGTTTCAACACAAATTTAAACCTCCCATGCAATTAGCTAAAATAACTGAAATAGGGGAGTGCCTAAAGGCTATACCCATGTACATTAATTTATGATTCAAATGAAGCAGAATTTATAAACTCATTGGCAGTTACTTGTTTGACTTGACTTTTCTTTCTGTGAGGATAACCCCTTCTGTTGGAAGGGACCACCCAAACAAGAGTGATGTCTGCCTCTACCAACAACAGAGATACTTAGCTTCTGGACCAACACTTGGCTCTTAGTGTGTTGTTAAAGGAAAATTCAGTTGGAATTGTTGGTTATATTTCTCTGTCTTATCTTCCAAGAATCTTTGTTTGTTTGCTTGTTTGTTTGTTTAAGAGACAGGGTCTGGCTTTGTTGCCCAGACTGGAGTATGGTGGCATGATCACAGCCTACTGCACCTTCAAATTCCTGGACTCCCACCTCAGCCTCCCAAAATGTTGAGACCATAGGCACGTGCCATGGCACCTATCTAATTTTTAAATTTTTTGTAGGGAAGAAGTCTTGCTATAATGCCTAGGCTGATCTTGAACTTCTGGGCTAAAGCGATCCTCCCACCTTGGCCTCCCAAAGTGTTAGGATTACAGGTGGGAGCCACCCCGCCTAGCCTTATCTTCCAAGAATCTCGGAGGGCAAGCACTGAGTTTTGAACCACTCTATTTTCTTCTCTGCCTCATTGTGCAAAGCATGGTGTCTTGAACTCTGGAGTTCCATAAATACATTTTTATTATCATGGCAGACCCATCTGGCTGGCCAACTCAGCCATCATCTGTGTTTCCGCTTCTACCTAGCCATTTTCAAACTAGGCACACGTGACTGAATTCTGGCCGATGCATTGTAAACTGAAGCCTTTAGGTGGGGTTTGGGAAATACATATGTATTTTGATTGTCATGCCACATTAGCTGTTTTATATCCTTTCCCTTCTTCTTGCATGCACATGCGAGGCTCAGCAGGCCAGTAACCATCCTGTGACTATTAAGCAATAGGCATGTGGATAAAGGTCCACACATTAAAGATGGCAGAGCAAAATGATGTGAAGAGCCTGTGTTGGAACTGGCTTTTACCAGTTCGCAAGATTTGACCAATAACTTCTCAAGAATTTTGCGTGTCTGTTGTTCAGCACAGCCATGATTAAAAATGGCCTTATATAAACTTGTAATGAAATAAGTTATGTTAAAACAAAGATAATAGTGCAAACTAATTTTTTTTTACTGTTTTACTACTATCTAATTCTCATGAGATTATTCATGCATATAATATTTATGGTGGAAATGTTTTGTACTGGAATGGAATTGAGCATTTCTTCCCTACTCTGCACTTAGATGTGTCACGTTGACAGCTGGAAATCAAACCATGATGGAAGTATGTATGCTATGGAAATTGACAAGCATAACAAAATAGTACTGTCCCTTCAGAATGGTTGTTAAACATTTAGCTGCTGAAGCTCACCACTGCTGGCTTCCCGATGGATCATTGATTTGCCATCTCAGTCTCATCTCCTGGAATTCTTGTTGGATAAGACAAATAAGCCCTAATATTTTAAAGTCAATATTAGTTAAGGTTTCTTATGGTATTACAGCAAAAATTATGCCTAATGTATATAGCTATTAAGTCATTTATCTCACCCTACCAAACACAGGTGGAAAATATTCAATGTCATACCACGGATGTGCAGAAGAAGAAAGAAATCCTATTTGGAACTGAAGTCAGGCAGTTGGAATTTGCAGAAGGAAATCCTGGCAGGCCGCGGTGTTTGAGGCATTACATAAACATCTGATACTTGACTCTAACTATCGGCACTTGGTGTCAGCATATAAATGTTGGGTTGGAAAAGTAGACAAATTGATTTTCCATTCCTCTCATTCTAGTTTCTTCCTTTCATTGATGCTATAGTCACAGATCTTATTACTAGCATAACAGTCAGTAATATACACATGTTATTTCTCTGGTTAAAGAATAATTCTTTCAAAGCTCCATAATGTGATAAACTGACCCTGAATTATGACCATAAAAATAATAATTTACTCTTTTCTCCAAAGCTATCAAAAAATTCTTGAGCTCTATAACCTATAAACTGTCTAACCTTAAGCCATTGTTATATATTTTTCACATTTTATGAGTTAAAATAGACTTGAGAGTTAAGAAGAGGAAAGTATTCGTCCATCTACTTCCCTGCCTGGAATACTAAGGGTCAGAGAGGTTACCTTATCTGTTCAAGGTGAAAAAAAAAATAGAAAGCAGGGCTAGATTGCAATTAATTGTATCTCCTCATTACTTTTTTTTTTCTCTCAGAATCACGTTTTTGTATTCCAGTATAAATATTGAGTTTGAACGCATGAAAATCATTTTTCTGGTATGTAACAGGGCGGTTGGATTTTGTTTTCCTTTCTGGCTTGTTTCCTGAGGCTGTTAAGAAGAGCCAGAGATCAAGAATTTGAGTCTTTAAATGCAAAATAAAAAGTATTGCCAATGGAACTAGGTTTGTTACTGGGGATTCTTGGTGGGGAATACTATGTTCTGGCAAAAAATGAGGAGGTTTATGTTCTCCTTCTCTTATGTAGTCTCCTTTTAGTTTCTTACCTTTGCCTTCTTACTCTATTTTTTTTTTTTTTTTCAGTTAAGATACAGGGTCTTGCTCTGTAGCCCCAGCTAGAGTGCAGTGGGGCAGTTATAGCTCACTGCAGCCTTGAACTCCTGGGCTCACACCTGTAATCCCAACACTTTGGGAGGCCAAGACAGAAGGACGACAACCCTGGGCAACATCCTGAGACCCTGTCTCTTCAAAAAATTTAAAAATTAGCCGGGTGTGATAGCACTTCACTCCAGCCTCAGTGACAGAGAAAGACCCTGTCTCAAGAAAAAAAAAAAAAAAAAAAAAAAAGGATCTGGAAGAGGAAGAACAGTTACTGGGGCATTTGAAGTTCAGTAAGAGAGGAAATCTCAGTGGGCTGAAGATAATGTAAAAACACCACAAGTTTTAGTGTGTTCTTCTCTATCTCTACTCTGTCCACAGATTATCTACTGGCTAAAGTGATCCTCCCACCTTGGCCTTCCAAGTAGCTGGGATGACAAGTGTGCACCACCATACCTGGCTAATTTTTAAAATTTTTGTAGAGACAGGATCTTGCTATATTGCCCAGGTTGGTCTCAAACTCCTGGAGTGAAGCGATCCTTCTGCATCGGCCTCTCACACATTTATTCATCTTTTATTGAATAAATATTTGTTGAGCACCTACTATGTGCCAGGCAGTCTTTCAGGTTCTGGAGAAAGCAGTGGTGGGGACAAAATGTCCCTGCTCTCATAGATTAGGTGTGGTGGGGAGGTGGAGCAAGAAAGACAATTAACAAGTTAAGAGAGAGGCACCATGGAGAAAATGGCACAAGGTGGTGTGTTACAGTGTGGCTCTAGGTGGGACTGGATAATGTGATCAAGTCCTTAGAGGTAGTGAGGAGATATCTGAGGGGTGGCTTAGTTAGTGTAGGCTGCTATCAGAAAGTACTATAGACTGGGAGGCTTATAAACAACAAAACTTTATTTCTCTTAGTTTTGAAGGTTGAAAGTCTGATCTCAGGGTTCCAGCATGGTTGGGTTCTGGTGAGGGCCCTCTTCTGGGTTGTAGATCACCAGCTTCTTGTATCCTCATGTGAGCTCTGTGGGGTCTCTCTCTCTTTTTTTTTTTTTTTTTGAGACAGAGTCTTGCTCTGTCACCCAGGCTGGAGTGCAGGGCTGTTATCTTGGCTCACTGCAACCTCTACCTCCCAGGTTCAAGTGATCCTCCTGCCTCAGCTTCCCAAGTAGCTCCGATTACAAGTGTGCACCACCACACCCTGCTAATGTTTGTACTTTTAGTAGAGATGGAATTTCACCATGTTGGCTAGGCTGGTCTCAAACGCCTGACCTCAAGTGATTCACCTGCCTCAGTCTCCCAAAGTGTGAGAATACAGGCATGAGCCACTGCACCCAGCCTGGGGTCTCTTTTATAAGGGCACTCATCCCATTCATGAAGACTTTCCTCTCATGACCTAATTTACCTTCTAAAGGCCCCACTTCCTAAAATTATCACACTTCGGGTTAGGATTTCAACATACAGATTTGGGGGTGAGGGGCACATACATTCAGTCCATTGCAAGTGGGATCTGAGTCACAATTAATGGCCTTGCAAAGATTGGAGATAGGGCCCTGGGGCAGAGAGAATAGCAAGTGCCAAGCCCTTGAGGAACAAAAGAGGTTCCTCTTTGTAGTAGTAGCCATCAGTGGTAGGAAATGGAATTGTAGGCCTCTTTGGGACGAGTTCATGCAGAAATTTTAGGTGATGATGAGGACTTACTTTGTGTTTTATCCTAGTTACAACGGAAAACCATTGTATGTATTTAGGCTCTAGAGGACCACCGTGAACCAATGTGCTTTCATAAAAGAATAGAGGTGCCAGAGATACAGTCAGGAGGATCTTCTAGAATGCAGGAAATATTGACAGTTTGACTAAGAGTAGTGTGGATGGAGGGAAGTTTATGAATGCAACCTATTTTGGAAATAGAGTCACAGGTGATAGTGATTGACTTGATGCATGGAGAGGGTGTGTAGAGAAAACAGAAGAATCAAGGGTGATGCCTTGGTTTTTGGCTTGAACAACTGGTGTGGCATTTACTAAGCTGAGGAGACTGGGAGAGGAAAAAAATCCCTCCCATTTGTAGGAGAAGCATCCACAGTTCTGTTTCAAGTATGTTAAGGAGTCTTCCTGGAAATCTCATTACAGATGGCAAATAGTCTGTTGGATATAGGAGTTTGGAACCCAGGAAAAAGGTCAAGGTTTGAGCTAAAAATGTAGAGTTAGATAAATAATCTTTAAAACCAGTAGATAATTGGTGGACAGGGTAGAGATGGAGAAGAACATACTAGAATTTGGGGTGTTTCATTATATTATCTTCAGCCTACTGAGATTTCCCCTCTTACTCAACTTCAAATGCCCCAATAACTGTCTTCCTCTTCCAAATCCCCCCTACTTTTTTTTGAGACATGGTTTCACTCTGTCACCCAGGCTGGAGTGTAGTGGCATGACCATATATCACTGCAGCCTCCACCTCCTAGGCTGAAGCAAGCCTCCCACCTCAGCCTCCCAAGTAGCTGGGGGACTACAGGCACATGCCATCACACCTGGCTAACTTTTAAAAATTTTAAAGAAATGGGGTATTACTATGTTGCCCAGGCTGTTCTCACACTCCTGGGCTCAAGCTATCCCACCTTGGCCTCCCAAAGCACTGGGATTAAAGATGTGAACCGTCACTCCCAGCCTCCAGATCCTTCTAATGGACATTCCCTAAGTTACTGCCATCAGCTCCCCTTTCCACCCCTCAACAAATTCTGTGATTCCTGTACAATCTCCTCTATTCATATAGATTCATCTGATCTGTACTGGTGACTTCCCAAGTCTATGAACCTGCCCTTATCTCTCACCCAACCTTAATTAAATCAAAGCCATTCAATTCAAATCAATATAAGTCAAGAAGCATTTGTTGAGCAATGTCCACATATCAGGCAGGTTGGTCGGACATCAGTAGCTATATAGGACGGTACCACTTTAGTAACTCTAACCCTCAGCCTTAGGGGCTTAGAAGCTTGATTCTCTCAGCATATTAAGTGGAGTAATTTCTCAGGGTGCAAATTAACCCAGCTCACAAGAATCTCATGTATATAAATCAAAATGTCAATTCACTAATTTACGATGAGAAATACAACTTACAAGAGGAGCAGACATTCGCATTTGCCTGATCTGCACATTTTCTCCATCTAGGAAAACTACATAGAAAGCCGAATCATCAGAAGGTTGCATGGATTATGAGAGATCAGAGCAAGGGACCTTGGTGGCAGCTTTGAAAGTTTAATATCATCAGGCAGTGATAGTCCAATGCATTGATGTTTGCAGAGAAATCAAACAAATCATGTGTTTCTGTGGACTTCTTAGGATACCAGAAGAGTGCTCTGATGGGCATTGCCAACATAAATCTCTCCCGTAGTCCCTTTTCTATGTTCTGTGATGACATCTCCCTTTGATCTAACACATTTTTTCTCTGGATAAGTTAATAAAATAAAATCAGTTAACTCCCACTAGGTCTTATTTTTACCTAGGAACCATTTCATCCCAGTAAGGGTAATGTACATATTTCTGATTTCTTCCTTTATGTGTAGAATAATGCACTTAGCTATTAGAAAATAGATTCAGGCCAGGCATGGTGGCTTAAACCTGTAATCCCAGCACTGTGGGAGGCTGAGGCTGGTGGATCACCTGAGGTTGGGAGTTTGAGACCAGCCTGGCCGACATGAGAAGCTCCATCTCTAGTAAAAATACAAAATTAGCCAGGGATGGTGGCACATGCCTGTAATCCCAGCTACTCGGGAGGCTGAGGCAGGAGAATTGCTTGAACTCGGGAGGCGGAGGTTGCAGTGAGCTGAGATTGTGCCATTGCACTCCAACCTGGGCAACAAGAGTAAAATTGTCTCAAAGAAAAAAAAATAGAAAGAAAGCAGATTCACTTTCTTCATTTCAAATTCTGTCACCTCAAGTATCTAGAATGATGTCTTTCAAATAAATATCTTATGAAATGTTTATTGAATGAATGAATGACTGGATTAAATTTTGTCTCTGTGTAGCTTCAATGATTAGATAGAAAAAAGTCAATTTTATTTAACATATTTAGTTGACTTTAACAAACACTAAATGGTGGACAAAAGAATTTTTCTAGTTGACTTGCCCAAGACCCAAGGTTCTACCAATATCACACTGTTCAGAGCAGTTTCATGTCAAGAAGGAGTCCAGAGGGACATTGTCACGACTTCATTCCATATACAACTCAACAAAGTATAGCTTTTGACTTCATTTTCTTATTTTGATCTAACTTTAACTCTTCCAAGACTGAATGGCAGAAATCACTTGTGGCCTGTTACCTGCTTTACATTTCCCTTCAATCCCAATATTCTCTTTTCCTCATGTTAAAATAGCAAGGGAATGCATAAATTAAGACGGTCTGAATGAATGGCCAAGATTCAGATTCTCCATAACGATAAGGGTCAGGTGAGATCCAGGTCACACCTAGTGGGTGATTCTGTAATTTAATGCTTTTCTGAGGCTGTCACCAAATACTTCCACTGATGGGAATTTATTCTGAGAAAATAAAGAAGCAGTTAAAGATTTACATGTAAGGATGTTCCTTATAGCATTATATGATAACAGTTCAAAACAAACACAAGACTAGAAAATCTCCAACAGTGATTGGTTAATATGGCGCATTTCACGATCGTGTATTATTGCAGCCATTAAAATCATGTTTTCAGAGAACGTTTAAGGACATGGGAAAATGCTTGCCGTGCACATTGTTATTTTTGTTCACCAACATCCTTTCCTTTTGTTCTGATTGCTGTGATGGGAGCCCTCCTGTATTCTACATGACACTAACACTCACATATCTAGAACTTATACATTTTATTTTATCATTACTTTTTTAGTGCCAAGACATTTACTGAAAGTTTTCCAATTTTTCAAAAATGTTACAAGCAGCGTGCAAACACAGTGAAACTAATGACAAATGAGACATTGAAAACTAACATCTGGATAAGTCTTAGAACCTATACATTTTAAAAATCTAATGTGTGTAGTCTCACACACCCCAAAGACCCAAGCATCTTATTCCTGCAGATTTCTCTCTGCTGCTACCAATAGGATACAAGAACAAAGGAAGAATTAAGCAATGGCCAATCAGTGACTATTCTGGGCCAAGACTTCTTACAGGAACCCATGGCTGTGCCAGATCATGGGACCAGAGGCTGGACTTCATTCAATATCACAAAGCAGGTGGAATTTAGCAAGGTATTTAACCTGGGTTTTGAAACTTAGTGCCGAGGGTAAGAGGGTCAGGCATCACTCGGTAAGTCATCTTTGAAGCATGTGAAGAAAATCAAAGTATCAGATTCATCAAAAGATAGAAAGTCACATTTGTATTTCTCTCCTACTACTCATGTCTCAGCATCAGCACCCCTGGTGGTGTGAGCAGGAATCCTTTACATACATGGTAGCAGCAACCACAGCAATGGACTGTGTCACTAACGCTGATTCCATCAGAAGATTGTAACATTGGTGATAGTGCCCCAATTCCTTGCAGGGGAGGACCTTTCCCTTCTTAGCCCATTATGTTTGGAGGCAGAGACTACTCCTATTGGCTCCAGGAAAGGGCGTGTGCCAAAGGTCTGGCCAATCAGAGAGCCATATCATCTGTGACATAGGATTGGCTCAGAGATGAGCAGGTGACTGCTTCAAACCCGACGATACGGGACTTTGGCTAGAACTTGATTTGAAATTTTCTTCAGATCTTCATGACTTCTAGCCATGAAGTCATGAAGAAAAGGCTGGAACAGCTCACTGCCATCTTGCCACCATGAAGAAAAAGCCAAGGAGAGCTGGAAATCACACAGCAGCAGAGCTGAGGTGGAGAAAGCCCAGGCCTTAGTGGCATAGTTTGAATCTCTGAATTCCAACATGTCCAATTATTTGTTTCTCCCTGAATTTTTAGTAGTGTGAACCAACACATTCCTGAAGCGCCTTAACCCTTCTGCTTAAGGCACTTTGAGTCTATTTTCTGTCACAACCAAGAGATTCCCAACTGAATCCTAATGTAGAACCTATACATTTTAAAATCTAATGTGTACAACGTCACAAATCCCAAAGTTCCAAGCATCTTATTTCTACAGACTTCTCTATGCTGCTACTTATAGGATCCAAGAACAAAGATAATAATGGCCAATCGGTGACTATTCTGGGCCAAGACTCCTCACAGGAGTCCATGGCTGTGCTAGATGTGCTTCTTATGATGACTAGTGGATGAAAATAGCAGGAGAAACTAATGAATTGCAGATCATGTGTATATGTGTGTAAGAAAATCTACCAACATTTTAACAGTGATTATCTCTGATTTGTGAAGTTGTGAGTTTTTTTTCTTTAAATACATTCTAGAATATTTCAAATTTTCCAGAAGATCACACATTAATTTATTGCGTATTTTTTGAGACACAGTCTCGCTCTGTCGCCCAGGCCAGAGTGCGGTGGCACAATCTGGGCTCACTGGAACCTCTGCCTCCCAGGTTCAAGCAATTCTCCTGCCTCAGCCTCCTGAGTAGCTGGGATTACAGGCCCATGCCACCATGCCTGGCTAAGTTTTGTATTTTTAGTAGAGATGGGGTTTCACCATGTTGGCCAGGCTGGTCTCACACTTCTGGCCTCAAGTGATCCTTCCGCTTTGGCCTTAAAAAGTGCTAGGATTCCAGGCGTGAGCTACTGTGCCTGGTCCACATATTAATTTTAATAACAAAGCAAAGGAGATTAAAGAGCTCTTGGTTTTCCTTCTTCAGTGACACAGGCAGAAGGCCATATGGCCTTTTCCACAACATCAGGAGACATTTCACAGATTCCCCTGACAGTTTCAGATGAAGACCAGTAAGCTCAAGTTATAGGAAAGTTATAGGTTAACCTTGTGTTTAGTTAGATAATGGAAGAGGTACCTTGGCCATCGAGTAGCTTAAAGACTAGCATTGGAATTCCCAACTTTGTGCCTGGGAAACAGAGAACTGGTCAACTGACCCGATGACTGCTGAGTCTTTGCTAAACCCCAAGAGAGGAACTGAAATGGTTGCCCACAGGTGGTGATTCCTGGGAGGCTGGGGCAGAAAGTGATGGGCATCCTGACAGCAGAAAACAGAAGGGCCTTCATGAAACCATCCTACACATCACAGAGGTCTCCCATGTCTTTTTGTGGCTGGCCAGCTGTCCTTACCACCCAGATTTCACAAAGTCCAGAGGAGAGGAGAGGAGAAGAGAGGAGAGGAGGGGAGGAGAGGGGAGGGGAGGGGAGGGGAGCAGGAAGGAAGCACAGGAGAAGGCCCCTGAGGAGACAGGACTGGTGCTGATGAAAGTCCCGCCTCCTTCCTCCCCATGAAGTATCTGTGGAAGACTCCACTGTCCCTGGTAGGCAATGAAGTGAATTAAGAGTTGGAGTTTTTAAAAGGGCCTGCAAAACTTTACAGGAGGGACTATGATCACATTTAATAGGTCTCTACCAAAAGGAAGTTAAATAAATCTGCCTGGGGACATGAAATAATCACCTGCCACCTTTATGTGGTTGGGAGGGAATTGACAACTCCAGAGGCCCATATCCCGCCAGCTACCCTCACACAGCCTGGGGCCATGGGGGGAACGTTCTCTTCATTCTTCAAGTGCCTGTTTTCCGTATACCCCTTTTGCCCGCCAGGATGAATTGCCCCTTGTGGATTCACCCCCCACATTTTAAGCACATTTCTGGTTATCAGAATGCAGAGAGACTCTCAGGCTTATTGTAGTCATGCCTTTGTGAGTCTATCCTCCCTCTGTCTCCTTGAAGACATTGATATGGTTTGGCTGTGTCCCCACCCAAATCTCATCTTGAATTGTAGCTCCCATAATTCCTACATGTTATTGGAGGGAGCCAGAGGGAGATAATTGAATCATGGGGTCAGTTTCCCCCAAACTGTTCTCGTGGTATTGAATAAGTCTCACGAGATCTGATGGTTTTATAAGGGGAAACCCCTGTCACTTGGTCCTCATTCTCTCTTGTCTGCCACCAGATGAGACGCGCCTTTCGCCTTCTGCCTTCCGCCATGATTGTGAGGCCTCCCCAGCCACGTGGAACTGTGAGTCCATTAAACTTCCTTTTTCTTTATAAGTTACCCCGTCTCAGGGATGTCTTTATTAGCAGCGTGAAAGCAGACTAATACAGACATCTTCATCTAATCATTCTTTTGAATTTTCTCATTTTTCCCCCCACTCCTGTCCCATAGTTCAACACCTGCACAGTGTATGTTCTTAATAAATGTGTGTTCGAGTTTGAATTCTCACAGCTGGCTCTTTCCAAAGAAATGAATTAGCCAATTGCCTCTCCCTGTGTTCTCCAGAGGATCAGAGAGGGTTGAGCTTCTTGAGCTCAGTAGTGCATGGGGTCTTGACCTTTGAGGCCTCTGGAGCCCACTGTTCTAAAACCTTGAGGTCTCGTGCAGCCGAAGCCTTGGGAATGTGTATGCCAAGCACTGTGTCTTTCTTTACAGGATTTCCCCAAATTAAAATGCCCAATAGGTACACAAAACCTCAGACTTTTACTTCAGGCCCTGCTGGAAGGACTCACTTGGAGAAAGGATTGAATAATGAAAAGATTAAGGCTTTGGGGGTCAGATAGCCATGGCCTGGACATCCATACAAAATCAGGCAATAACCCAGCCCATAGGAGCCTCAGTTTCCCTATCCATAAATGGGGAGAATACTACCTTTGTGAGGAGGTAGTTGTAAACCTTTAGTAGAAGGATATAGTTTCATCCCATGCACTGAAGAGAAACTCATCAAATGTTAGGGTTTTTTTTCCACCTTTTCTCATATTTTTTGATTTCCCTATAATTTTCTAGGTTTCTCTGGAATTTTCTCTACTGGGGCATGATGGGTAATGATGATTTAATTAAGAGCTCAGTCCCTAAAAGTATATTGGTTACTTCTAGGAAGGTAAAGTGTCCAAGTCAGGAAGCTTATGGTGGTATCCGTGGCGGGCATTTCAATGACCAGGGAGGCAGCCAGGAGACAGCACCCGACAGACAGTGAATTCTGTGAACCTTGTGTCAACAATGTGCAGCGGTTGCTCCAACCCTGCATGGTAGGGAAGACCAGTTCTTCGCAAAAAGACATCACAGTTTCCGACATGAACTTAGCAGCCATTTCCACAGCCACAGGGAGAAACAAATTCCCCACTCCACAGCCCGGTCCTCATAGGGAAAGGTTTGTATCCATCCAATGAAGATATTGGCAAATCAATGATGAAGGCCTGACCAGCAAAAGTCTTATAATCAGTTACTCAATGCTTCAAAATGAGCTTGCTTTCTCTAAGTAAATCCAGGAGGGGGAGACAATTCTGGAGCCATGAACAAGCCCCCTGAGATGTCAGTCCTCCAGAAAGGAAGCAGAAGCAGTCCAGGCATCTTAATTTCAGCCGCAGTAGGACAGGAAGTGACATTTACAATGTTGGTTTACAACCCAGAGGGTCAGTGGATCTGGGAGGGTCTCCCAGTGCCTGGACAAAGGGAGGGAGGGCTGGGATTTCCAGAGGCATCCTTGGACTTTCAGCAGTAGATCCTGAGGCTGTGTGGGCTAAGGAGAAGGAACCCACAGGAAAGGGCAGATGAGAGGGTGAAGGGATACACTGTATTTGGAACCTAGAAGTCAAAGTGCACTTAAATGAGACCCAAATTGATGTCTCATCCATTTCTTTTTTTTTTTTTTAATGTTTTATTTACATAGGTTATTGGGGAACAGGTGGTATTTGGCTACATGAGTTTTTAGGTAACGATCTGTGAGATTTGGTGTACCCTTCACCCAAGCAGTATGTGCTGCACCCGATTTGTAGTCTTTTATCCCTCATTCCCTTCCCACTCTTCCCCTCTGAGTTTCCAAAGTCCATTGTGTTATTCTTACGCCTTTGCATCCTCATAGCTTAGCAGCCACTTATGAGTGAGAACATACGATGTTTGATTTTTCATACCCGAATTACTTCACTTAGAATAATAGTCTCCAATCTCATCCAGGTTGCTGTGAATGCCATTAATTCATTCCTTATTATGACTGAGTAGTATTCCATCATATACATGTGTATATATATATACACACACACACACGCATATATATACACATATCTCATAGTTTCTTTATCCACTCGAAATGCCCATCAATCATCCATTTCTTTTTAAATGGGTTTGTAGAACTAGGATCTGTCTTAGATCAGCATTGGCCTATAATGGTCAGAGGAAGGAAAGAGCAGCTATTCTCCTCACCTTCATCAGCATAACCTTCCTCTGTGACCCCACCTGCTAAACAGATATACTTTCCTCCATTCATTCAAGGAGCAATCATCAAACATCTGGGCTAAGGCAGGCCACGTGCTAGGGTGGTTGTTTCCAAACTCAAGGTTCATGGATTTTGCCAGGCTGGCAGCAAAAGAAAACAGCTTTGGAAACTTAAAAATACTAGTTCCTGGGCTTCTCCACAGGTCTAGGTGAATTCCAAATAATCTGTATTTTTTAAAAAGTACTCATTTGAATGTCCCCATATTAGGAGTACAAGAAAGAATGAGCAGCAGCTGGGCATGGTGGCTCATGTGTGTAATCCCAGTGCTTTGAGAGGCCAAGGCAGGAGGATCACTTGAGGCCAGGAGTTTGAGACTAACCTGGATAACATAGTGAGACCCCATCCCTAAAAAAGAATTTTTTAAAATTAGCTGGGCATGGTGGTAATCCCAGCTGCTTGGGAGGCTGAGAGTGGAAGGATTCCTTGAGCCCAGGAGATCCAGGTTGCAGTAAGCTATGATCACACCATTGCACACCAGCTGGGGCAACAGAGTGAGACCCTGTCTCTATTGAAAAAAGAAAGAAGAAGAAAGGATGACCAGAACTCTGACTTTAACTAACTCACAGGAAAGGAAGTAATTAGAATACAAGGTAAGGGCTGTGATTAAAGCATGTACAATGTGCTTGGAGGTCACAGAGAAGGATTGCTAGACCTTCTCTTAAGGTGTAAGCAATCATCTCCAAAGAAGTGATATTTGAGCTGGGTATTGAATAAGGGGAGCACATTTTCCAGGTGGTCGAGAAGGTAAAGGACATTTCAAGGCAGAGGGAATAATGTGGGCACCAGGGAGGGCTTGTGTGTCTGAGAAGTTGTGGTGGTTTAGTGGTGTTGGGTTGAAACATGGATCTCATCTTGGGAGAGTAGGCAGTGAGAGCTGAGGCCAGAGGGGGTCATGGCTGGATCACAAAGAGTATTGCATGCAAGGCAAACCGGCAACTTGAATTCTACTCCCTGGGGCACTGTGTATCACTGATGTGTATGAGAAAAGGGAGCAGTAAAGTCAGGTGTACACTTTTATTTATTTATCTGAGACAGGGTCTTACTCCAGCACCCCCAGGCTGGAGTGCAGTGGTGTTATCAGAGCTCACTGCAGCCTTGAACTCCTGGGCTCAAAAGATCCTCCTGCTTCAGCTTCCCCCTTGGATTGGAAGGGATCAAACAGACACTGAAAGGAATTAGGGGGTTCTTATAATCACCCAGGCTAGAAAGGACATGGGTCCAAGCTTGTGTTAAGGTCGCCACAGTGAGGATGAAGCAGTGGGGATAGCTTGCAGAAATGTTAATACCTCTGTGATTTTCCTAAATACGTGTCAGGCACTCATGCGTTCCTGACCAGGAAGCCACCCCTCCACTGTCTCCAGTCTGCGTATGGCAAGGCATGACCTCCAAATGGGTCACGATTGCTAAATTAAGTATCATGAACCACTGTCATCATTAATGCAAACACACAGGACAGCTTTAGAAATCCTGGCAATGCTTTCTGGCAAATGTAATGAAAAAATTAATTGAATAATCATTCCACGTAAATAGATTTCATGTGAGCTCTCTTTTTGGTAGGAGGGAAGGGAGAAAAGGTGGGAGAATCCTGTGATTTATGGCTTTGAGAGGTATAATGAATTAGGCCGGGCACCCCACAGTGAGTCTGAGCCTGCCTCGGCCTGCATTATGAGGTGGTTAGATCATTTTGAGCAGCGAGGCTCAGGCGACCTAATGCAGGCATGAGAGATGGAGGTCATTAAAATCTGCCACACCGTAGGAACTCTCTTTTAAAAGAGACTCAAAGGCTGGCTTCGCAGAGTAGTGGCATTTCTCTTTGGGATACAAGGTGTTCTATCACTTATGGAAAACTGAAAACCCAAGCGATAATGATGGGAAATAAATTGATGGCCTCAAAAAGGAGGGTTGGAGAAGGAGGAGGGAGATAGGGGAGCTACCTACAACCCGTGGCAAAGGCTCCTGTGAAGGAAATGATGAATTAGTTAATATCAAGTAGGAAATATTGACTCATGTGCGTGAGACTCAAAATTACAATTTCTGAATCTGCACTGCCAATGTAGTCCAAGGGAGACAACAACTGGGAGTTAGAGGCTGAGCTATTAATCCTAGTTTAAGACATTTGAGCATGGCCCTTCACTTCTGCTAAGCCTTTGTTTCCCAGTATGCAAAATGAATACTTATTGCAATAGGTAATTTTGAGTGTCAAGTGTGATTATATATTGGGAAGCTGTGGGTGTGTGTATTCCCATGCATTTGCTCACAGGAAATTGTGATCTCAACCCGGAAGACAGAGGAAGACCTTTCTGCTGAAGGAGAATACCAAAGGCCTGAACAGAATGGCTGAAACCTAGCCTGGACTCTTCTTTGGAAGCCATATACCTGGTGAACTCATTATTCAATGCTCTATGCTCTGAGAAATAGACTAATATCATACCCAAGTGTTCTGATGTTTTTGGGGGAGCCCAATAATAAGATCTTAAACTCGAAGGGATGTATTCCACTGCCAACCAGTTTGGGGTGAGAAGGAAAAGATTGGAGCGAGAGACCACAGACTTTACCTACGCCTCACAGAACTATATCCTGGATGTTGGGTGGAGGAGATGCCTTCCTGGGAATTGCTGCTGTTGGGAGAGAGGCTGACACTTACAACCTGGTGGCATTCCAGGACCTTGGGAATGAGAGATCTACTCTTCAGGGGCCAAGTCTGTGCATCTGAGAACAGCTACAGCTAGTCTATAGAAGGAATTTGTCCTCATTATCATTCTCTTGTTAATTCCAAACCTTTCTTGAAGTCCATCAAGCATTATAGTCTGGCCTGGCTTCCATTGTGGGGAAGAATGGTGGAGAAGCATGGCCACACCGGCAGTGATTCAGGGAACAGCAGCAACTTAGGAGAAACAGTGGAGAGGCAGCTGCCACCTTCTTGACTGCATCACCTGAATTCCCTATAGTAGGCCGTATTTTCCAAAGATAGAGCAATCTCTCCCGTCCCACAGCCTCTTCCGACATGTGACCTTGACAACCCTTTCATCTAATGACCTGTTCCATGTCCCCTGGCCTGGAGCCTAGGAAGAGCTTTGCAATTGCCTCTGTCAGAGGCGTCTGAACCAGAGCAACTCCATCTTGAATAGGAGCTGGGTAAAATGAGGCTGAGACCTACTGGGCTGCATTCCCAGACAGTTAAGTCATTCTAAGTCACAGAATGAAATAGGAGGTCGGCTCAAGATACAGGTCGTAAAAACCTTGCTAATAAAACAGTTTGCAGTAAAGAAGCTGGCTAAGACCCACCAAAACCAAGATGGCAATACCAGTAACCTCTGGTCACCCTTGTTGCTACACTCCCACTCCCATCAGTGCCATGACAGTTTACAAATGCCACGACAATGTTAGGAAGTTACCGTAAATGGTCTAAAAAGGGAGGCATGAAAAATCCACCCGTAGTTTAGCATATCATCAAGAAATAACCATAACAATGGGCAACCAGCAGACCTCAGGTTGAAACGGAATCTTGCTGTGTCACCCATGCTGGAGTGCAGTGGCACAACCTCAGCTCACTGCAAGCTCCGCCTCCGGGTTCAAGCCATTCTCCTGCCTCAGCCTCCCGGATAGCTGGGACTACAGGCACCTGCCGCCATGCCAAGCTAATTTTTTTGTATTTTTAGTAGAGATGGGGTTTCACCATGTTGGCCAGGCTGATCTTGAACTCCTGACCTCAGGCGATCCACCAGCCTCGGCCTCCCAAAATGCTGGGATTACAGGCATGAGCCACTACGCCTGGCCGCCATTCTTTTATTCTTCTACTTTCTTAATAAACTTGTTTTTGCTTTGCACTGTGGACTCACCCTGAATTCTTTCTTGCGTGAGATCCAAGAACCCTCACTTGGGGTCTTGGGATTGGGATTGGGAGCCATTTCCTGTAACACCTCCACCAACAGAGGATGACGGAAATGATGCCCTATGATTTCTCAAGTAGGTCATTAAAATGTCCTTCACTTCTGCTTTGTCCTCTTGAGATATTTGCTCTTGGAATGCAGCCACCATGCAATGAGAAAACCCAGGCCACGTGGGGAGGTCACATGGTGATATCCCAGCCAACAGATTCATCTGAGGTCCTCATCAATATCAACCCCTAGATTTCTTCAGATTGTTTCAGCCTTCAGCTGTCATGTCACTCACAGCCTTTGAGGCTTTCTAGCTGAGGCCCCAAACATTGTAGAGCAGATACAACCTGTTCTCTAGTGTCCTTCTTAGATTTCAGGCCTACAGACTACCTACAGACAAGTAAGCATGAAAGTAAGATGTTCATGCTTACTTTCCAGGTGAGGCTGTCTAGAAACCTCAACTCAGAAACATCAGTCTTTTTTTTTGAGACAGGGTCTTGCTCTGTCACCCAGGCTGGAGTGCACTGGCACCATCATAGCTCACTGCAGCCTTGAATTCCCAGGCTCAAGCCATCCTCCTGCCTCAGCCTCTCAAATAGCCACATCTACAGGCGAGCACCACCATGCGTAGCTAATTTTTTCATTTTTTATTTTTGTGTAAGACAGGGTCTCACTATCTTGCCCAGTCTTGTCTCGAGCTCCTGGCCTCAAGTGATTCTCCTGCCTTGGTCTCCCAAAGTGCTGGGATTACAGGCATGAGCCACCACACTTGGCCCAAGGCTATTCATCTTATCAAAGATTTACTGCCTCAAAGTGCAAGGAAACAACTTTACAGTGAAAGATATTTTAAAAAACACGAAACAATCTATTTTGCTTGAAATAACACTCTGTTTTTACCAGGACCCAGAATGCCACTGAACAATAAACCAGAACTAACCACATTAATTTCCTGAACCCAGGCAGAACCAGTTCCAAGTATCTCTTTTATTTTTATTTTTAGTGAACCATAAACCAAATCGAAGTTGTTTAAAACTTTATGAATATAAGTATTCCATTCAAATTACAACCAAACCAATCTATCTTGTAAAATAATTTTTGCCATTTTAAAAATTATGCTATAAAAATATTTTGCTGTTCTCTAAAATGAATCTGAGAAAAACCTCGTAAGTGAATAAATAAATGTCGTTTAAATATTTTGCTGTTCTCTACAATGAATTTGAAAATACCTCATAAGCAAATAAATAAATACGTCATTTGTTCAAGCCCTTTGGGATACACACTAATTCAATCCAAATTGATTGGTAAGATGGTAAGAAATACATTATTTATATGAACTGAGGGAGGACATGTCACTTCACACGCCAGTTCCCAATAAGCCCTAAGCACTTTTCTATCAAAGGAGCTGTACAAATTCTTGTTACATATCACATGATATATTAGAAAGATTCAGGATTTTAGAGTCTCCCAGACTGGGATTATTATCACAACCCATTTACTCTGAGACCTCAGAAAATATATAAGACTTCTCTTGGTGCATTTTGTCATTAGTAAAATGGAAAAGAAAATACACCAACTTCATAGCATTTGTTTGTGTGTGCACAGCTGTGGGTATATGTGTTTGAGGGAGAGAGAGAGAGAGGGAGAGAGGGAGAGAGACAGAAAAGGAGAGAGGGAGAGAGAGAGAAAAGGAGGGAGGGAGAGAGAGAAAGAGAGAGCATTTGTCACAGAGATGGCTAGTTTTGCCCTAAAACATGCACTTCCCCTTATGTAATGTACAGTTGTTTCTGGGTGGCGTCTAACCGGGTGATGCATTTGCTGATTCTCATCTTGTATCCAGATGAGGCTGGAATTAGGCTTACCACGTGGAGAGGCGTGATCTGTGTACATATGAGCCAACACAGTTAGATGACTGGATGCCTCCTCCATATCCTCTTCTCTTGCCTACCAACTGGGAGAAAACCAAAGAAGACTCCACAATCCTGGGAGATAGAGGTGGAGCCCACAGATGAAAAAAAAAAGGAAGTCCTGGATTCACTGCGTGGAAGAAATATATGCATTGACCAGGAACATCTACAGCAGATAATTAGAGGAGAGGGTGATGATCCACAGAGATTTGGGGGGTTTATTTGTTACAGCAGCTAATGTTACCATAACTATTACAGAGTCAGAGGAAATAATGTATACAGAATGGTAAGTCCAGTGTCTGGGAGACAGCCATGTTCAATAAATGTTTTTGTTTGTCCCTTTGAATGAATGCAGGATATCTACCTATCTTCCACCTACTCAGAATCTCACATGAGGCACCACATTTTGCACACTTGTTTAGTTGTAATCTTGCATGCTTACCTTTGTCTGTTTGAAAAGTTGGATAAATAGCAATGAGTGACTACATTTGCTTGTATAAAGCACACGTCTCCTTTCAAATTTCACGTTAGTATTGATATTTGTGCTGTATATTTAGCATCATTGAAAAAGGAGAATGAGTTTATGAAAAAGACTTAAATGCTCCCATAGAAAAACTCATATCCAGCCTGGGCAACATAGTGAGACCCCAAGGCAATTAGATCACTTGAGTCCAGGAGTTTGAGATCAACGTGGGCAACATAGCAAGACCCTGTCTGTCTCTACAAAGAATACAAACATTAGCCAGGCATGGTGGCTGGCATGCCTCTAGTCCCAGCTACTCAGGCGGCTGAGGTGGGAGGATCCCTTGAGCCCAGGAGTTGGAGGCTGCAGTGAGTTACGATGGGGCCACTGCATGCTAGTCTGGGCAACAGAGTGAGATTCCACTTCAAAAAAAAAAAAAAAAAAAAAAAGAAAGAAAGAAAATAAAAAGAAAAACTCATGTCTCATGGTTTATTAAAGAACCAACAGACATTTCAAGACCTCTCCGTTCCTAATCATGAGGTGGTAGCATTTGATAGAGAAGAGAATGGCCACTAGGGCTATATAATATCCTCCTGTGTTTCTGTCTATTAATTAAAATTCTAATCATTGAAGAAAATATTTCATGTAAAAATATTTTATTTTAGGCCGGGCACCATGGCTCACTCCTGCAATCCCAGAACTCTGGGAGGCTGAGCCGGGAGGATCACTTCATGTCAGGAGTTTGAGACCAGCCTAGGTAACATGGTAAAACCCCATGTCTACTAAAAATACAAAAATTAGTAGGGCGTGGTGGCTCATGCCTGTAATCCCAGCTACTTGAGGGACTGAGGTGGGAGGATCACTTGAGCCTCAGAGGTTGAGGCTGCAGTGAGCTAAGATCACAGCACTGCACTCCAGCCTAGGTGACAGAGCAAGACTCTGTCTTCCAAAAAAAAAAAAAAAAAAAGCCATAATAGTAACTTCATTTACTTTTCTTCTTTTGAAATCTAGTGATTCAGGACTGTGAGATGTGACGTAATACCTAGTCGACTAGCAAAATTTTTAATTTTCTGTTATATCTCTGTTTTGTATCACCCTTGTATGTGATTAGAGAAATTACTTTCAAACATTCTGATTTTATACAATTAATTTTTTTCTTGTCAATAAGAATCTAAGGAAGCCACCCAGCTGTCAGAAAATAAACTATTATATTTGAGTGTTAAAATGCTTTAATTTGCGATGATAATCTGCTTGAAGAATGGTGCCCCTCCTTCCCCCTTAGCTCATATTTTGTTGAACCAGAATTTGCTTGAAAACAGATTCTTCAGTGTTGCCTTTCTGGCTACAGGACAAAAGTATATTTGTGAAATGCTCAAGTAGAAAGCTCTTTTGCAAAAGTTGAAGCTGAGTCTTTGTTTTGTACATAATCTATTGCTTAGTTCTCTAATGGATTTAATGTGAGGGTGGGACCGGGGAAGGGGTGGGCTGGAGTACTGGGTGAGTGATCAGCGTTACCTTGGGCTTGTGGCCCATAAAACTAGGAGGGCCGTTTCTAAAGGTGGCAGCACAAAGTGACAAAGATAAAACCCATCTTTTTTTTTTAGGGTCTCGTTCTGTCACTCAGGATGGAGTGCAGTGGTGTGATTCTAGCTCACTGCATCCTCCAACTCCTGGTCTCAAGCAGTCCTCCTGCTCCAGCCTCCTGAGTAGCTGGGACTACAGGCATGTACCACCCTTCTCAAATAATTTTTATATACTTTTTTAGAGATGGTGTCTCACTATGTTGCCCAGGCTGGTCTCAAACTCCTGGCCTCAAGTGATCCTCCTGCCTTGACCTCCCAAAGCACTGAAATTATAGGTGTGAACCACTGCTCCCAGCCAAAATTCACTTTTAAAGAATAGTGTCTTAAGCTTCAGGGCTTAAAGCTCAACACTTTGTTGGGGAGTGCCATCCCAGGGTAGCAGGAGTAAGCCCAAAAGGAGGGAGGGCAAATATAAGGAAATGTGTTGCTGACTTTGCACAATGTTCATGGTGATATCTCAGTTTCTTGGGTTGTCTTCGGAGAGGCCACGTTGCCAAGAGGGAAAGGGATGAAAAAATTGATCTGTTGACACCTGTCTTCCATTGTTTAAAGTTTGTACAGCATTTCGAGGCTAAGTGCTTAATGGGTCCTGAGGCATCCTGTACTTCAACAGCAGTGTGGGAGCCCCAGAATGGCAGAGGAAGAGAGCACAGGTATGAGGCAAGATGCTTTTTAGCCATGCCTGCTAGTGACAGTAATACCTGATACAGTGGCACCAGGTCTGTAGAGGCAATGATACCTTGCAACAGAGGCTTCCAGGATCACGGGAACTTTGTGTCATGCTTGGGGCTGCCTCAGCCAAGAAACAAGGCAATGCTGTGAATCCAGGGCCAATAGCAAATCTGCAGGGATTGGGGTTTTCAATGAAAGCATCTGTAATGGTGCATTAAAATTAAGTTTTGCTAAGACGCATCCTAAATGGTGAGATGTGAGACCCCCCCAATGCGGGATATAAGCTCAGGTCCCTCGTCCTTCCAAGCCTTGCCTTTTCCGTGGTTCCCCACTGGCTGTTATAGAGTGCAACACTGGCTTCAACAGGCACCATCATAGCAGAAGAAGATGGGTCATCTACAAGCCACATTTCAAGTTTCCAGTGGATTGAGCATGGAAGTTTAATTGCATTCACTGCAGAAGCAAGTGACGACGATAAGCCCACAGGCTTATGTGGTAACTATGGACAGGATGGGGTCACAGGGTGGGGCTGGGTAGGAAAAGATCATGGCTGTATTGCGTTCCTGTCCTTCTATCTTGTCCACTGCCCATAAGTGCTAGGCATAACAGGATTAAGTGGCATCTTAGAAGTGCCCTTGGATACTGGGCATAGCTCCTTTCCTTCGGCGTGTGCTAGAAGAGCCATCTTGAGATCCCAGTCTCCTGTGCCTACTGGCTCCCTCTTCCCTACAAGGCTAAACATCCGTTTTCAGTTCTGACACTCTAAAACCGCCTGCTCTTCACCTTTTCCAGATTTCCGAGGCAAAAAGCAAGCAGCTTTTTGAGGGGGGAGTGAGGTGGGAATTGAGGGTTCGCCATGAGAGCCCTGGGAGACATTAAAGGGGGAATTTTAGCCCAAGTAAGGGTTGAAACCTGTAGCTCAGAGAACTACAGAACTATAGCCGGGGATGCTTTGAACATCTGCTCTAGAAAGATTTTGGGGACTTTTTAGATTCACCTTGGGTTTCCTGGGAAAACTCAGGGGATGGAAGATCTTAATTTCTTATCTTGGTTACTTAACATTTCATTGACTCTTCGTGTCTTTAATGTGAAACTCAACTTTCCCAAAGTGTTGGTTTGAAGTTCCTTAAACATCAATGCCTTACTCTGTTGTTTTAGGGAACTTACATGCTGTTTATGAGGTTGAATGACTGATTCTCTTGATGTTTGGAGTATCTGGCTATGCAGTTTTGCCTGAATCTCCAAGCAGTCATCAGATTTGGTAGCTGCAGATCTTAGCTTTATAGGCTATGAATAACTTTAATGTAAGTGATGAACAGGGATAAAAGAAAGAAACTTACAAAAGCAAAAGTCTGCTTATTTGGGGGCATTTCTATGAGTTTGTTCTTTGTTATTGGATAAAGTACAAATTCAATCTGTTTAGTTATTTCAGAAGCATTCAAGTCTCCTCTTTCTTCTTGAGTAACCTGAATAAACTTTTCCCCCAAGACAATGTCCATTTCTTCTTCTATTTTTAGATACTAGGATGTTTCTGGTTTTCTTATTATGTACATCATCTCTCTTATCTTTATTTAACCTGTTCTCTTTTAAAATTTGTTTTAATTAAAAATACTTTTTAAGAGACAAGGTCTCACTCTGTCTCCCAGGCTGGAGTAGAATGGTGCAATCATGGCTCACTGCAGACTTGAACTCTGGGCTCAAGCGATCCTCTCTCCTCAGCCTCCTGAGTAGCTGGAACTACAGGCATGTGTCACCACACCTGACTAATTTTTAAAATTTTTTTAGAGGGCTGGGCGTGGTGGCTCACACCTGTACTCCCAGCACTTTGGGAGGCCGAGGTGGGCGGTTCACTTGAGGTCAGGAGTTTGAGACCAGCCTGGCCAACATGGTGAAATCCCATTTCTACCAAAAATACAAAAATTAACTGGGCTTGGTGGCAGGCACCTGTAATCCCATCTACTCAGGAGGCCGAGGCAGGAAAATTACTTGGACTCGGGAGGCAGAGGTTGCAGTGAGCCGAGATCATACCACCATGCTCCAGCCTGGGTGACAGAACGAGACTCCATCTTAAAAAAATATTTTTTTTGTAGAGACGGGGTTTTGCTATGTTGCCCAGGCTCGTCTTGAACTCCTGGCCTCAAGTGATCCTCCCACTTTGGTCTCCTAAAGTGTTGGAATTAAAGGCATGAGCCACCGTGCTCAGCCTGTTTGCTTTTAGTTATGCCTTTTCAAATCATGGTATTATGCCTTTCCCCCACTTTTTAAAAAATGCTCTCAATGGAATATTTATTTATTTTTATTGTACATATTTCTGGTGTACAAAATGCTTCGATATATATGTACATAGTAAAATGATTATTACAGACAAATTAAAATATTCGTCATCCCATGTAGTTAGCTATTTTTCATGGTGAAAGTACCTAAAATCTACTTTCTTAGCAAATTTTCAGTATACAGTGCAATACTATTAACTGTAGCTTCAATGTTATATATCGGCTCTCCATACTTATTCATTCTGTATAACTGTAACTTTGTACACTTTGACTTTCCCCACTCCCCCATGTCCCCACTCCCCCAGTCCTGGTAACCACTGTTCTATTCTCTATTTCTATATATTCAAGCGTTGTTTTTGTTTTTGTTTTTTTTTTTTGATTTCACATGCAAGTGAAATCATGCAGCATTTTTCCTTCTGTGTCTTTCCCAAAAAGTTACTTTGTTATTTTTGGCTTTGACAATTCTTTCTATTGTATTTTTATTTTAGACTTCATTCCTTTCATCTTCTTTTTTGTTTTTTTTGAGAGGGAGTCTCACTCTGTTGCCCAGGCTAGAGTGCAGTGGCATGATCTTGGCTCACTGCAAGCCCTGCTTCCCGGGTTCACACTGTTCTCCTGCCTCAGCCTCCCGAGTAGCTGGGACTACAGGCACCCGCCACCACGCCCGGCTAATTTTTTTGTATTTTTAGTAGAGACGGGGTTTCACTGTGTTAGCCAAGATGGTCTCGATCTCCTGACCTCGTGATTCGCCCACCTCGGCCTCCCAAAGTGCTGGGATTACAGGCATGAGCCACCATTTCTATCTTTGTTATTTTCTTCCTGCTACTTTCCTCAAGTTTATTCTGTGTTCTGTCACTAACTTCTTACATTAGATGATTTGATCATTAATTTTTACTCTTTATCTTTTTTGATATAAGCAGTTAGGATTCTACATTTCCCTATGAGTATTGCTTTAGTGCATGCTAACACTTACAATGTATAAGATTTTATTATGGTTCAGTCTCAAGTGGTGAAACATTCCCATGCTAATTTCCTCTTTGACCCACAAATTACAGTGTGTGTGTGATTTTGAGAATAAAAAGATCTTTTTAAAGAATGTTTTTGAAATGTCTAAATGCATGGGTTTTAGTTACCTTTTTATTGCTGATTTCTAGCCATTAAATTTTGGTGAATGTGGTCTATTAGATGTCAGTCCTATAAAAATTTAAAGAACTTTCTGACTTACAATGCAGTCATTTTTAATAAATGTTTCATGAGTGGTTGAGAGGAATATGATTCCCCTAATTGTTTGGGGCAGGGGTACACATACACATATTCATAAGGTCAAGCTTATTAATTGTGTAGTTCAACTGTTCTGTAATTTACTGCTTACTTTATTTATTCCTAGGAAAGGTGTGTTTTTCTATTCCATTCTGTTGATGGATTTGACAATTTCTCATGTAGTTCTGTAATTTTTATCTTATAAATGAGATTGTGCTACTAATCATGAACAAATATAAAATTACCTTCCTGGCAAGGCAAACCTTTGATCATGATAACAATCCTCTTTATTCATAATAATACTTGCTTGCTTTAAGTTTTATTTTCTCTGATATCAGGAAACTATGCCAGATTTTTTTTTTGTCTTTCAAACTCTCATTTGTATACTAGTATGTGTATATATATATATGTGTGTGAGTATTTATATATATATGTGTGTGTGTGTGTGTGTGTGTATTTTTAAACTCAATCTGACATTCTCTATTTACTGGAAAATATTAGTCACTCCATTACATTTACTGATATACTTAATCTTCTTTCTTGCATTATAGTTTCTACTTTCTATTTGATCTGCCTTTTCTGTGCTTTATGGTTTTTCTTCTTCAGTTTTCTTTTGGATTGATTGTATTTGTTTCATTGTCCTCTCTATTGTTTTGGAAGTTTTCACTCTATCCTATTCTTTTATTTTATTTATTCATTCATTTTTTCGAGACAGAGTCTTGCTCTGTTGCCCAGGCTGGAGTGCAGTGGTATGATCTCAGCTCACTGCAACCTCCAGCACCCCAGTTCAAGAGATTCTCCTGCCTCAGCCTCCCGAGTAGCTGGGATTACAGGCTTGCGGACTAATTTTTTGTATTTTTAGTAGAGATATGGCTTCACCATGTTGGCCAGGCTGGTCTTGAACTCCTGGCCTCAAGTGATCCACCCACCTTGGCCTTCCAAAGTGCTGGGATTACAGGCGTGAGTCACCATGCCTGACCTATTCTACTCTTTTAGTCAGTACCCTTAACATTTTGATATACTTAAGTAACTTAAAGACCAAAGTTAAATAGAATATTTCTTTCTCTGGACAATCATAGACCTTAGAATACTTCAAATAACTTATCCTCTGTCTTACATATTATTGTAGATCAATATTTAATTTTATGCTGATTTTTTTTCTTTTAACCCACAAATCAGTTGTTTTGCAAATCCTTTAGATAAGGGGTAAGGAGATGCTTTCTGTGTAGGGACAGATTTTATCGCCACAAGGGTCTGTGTCACAGTTACTCAAATCTGCTGTTGTACTATAGAAACAGTCATAAAACCATAAACAAATAAGAGTGGTTGTGTTTCAAGAAAGTTTTATTTACAAAAAATAGGCAATGGACTGGATTTGGTCCACTGTTTGTCAACACTTGCTTTAGATCTTCTGATGTGATTATTGCTTTACTTAGTTACCATTTTTTTCTTGAATCTTGGACTTTCCTTCTAGGTCATCTCCTCTCTCCTGAAGTATATTCTTTGGATAGTTCCTTAGTGAGGGCCTGTTGGTCATAGGCTTTCAGGATTTCTTGACTTTGTCATTGGTTAATGTTATATCTTGGATGGAATGATAGTTTAGCTGGGTATATTTTCTCTAAATTTTTTTGTTGTTGTTGTGGGGGAGGGTGGGTAAGAAATAGCACATCCTATTATTTTTATATTTATTTTTAAATCTAAGCCCCCGTCTTGATGAACCAGTAAAAATAAATTCCAATTTAGTTCTTGTTGGACTATCTTCTCATGTCCATCTTTATAAAATTATATTTAAAGCTCTTAAACTCACTTAGTGCTAACACATTAGTAAAAATGAGAGTCTCTTGGTGTTTTAAAGTTATTATTCTATAATTTTCTGAATTTTGTAGTTGTTGCTAAAGATTTCTGGTGGTGGTTTAATTGGCATTGTTTTGCAGGTGATCTGTCATTTCTCACTGGCCACTTTGAAGATCGTTTTTTTCCTTTACCTTTGGTTTATTCTGTGGTTTTTACTATGATGTATCTTGGATGGTGGATATGGCTTGGATTTGTGTCCTGACCAAATCTCATGTCAAATTATAATCCCCAATGTTGGAGGAGGGGCCTGATGGGAGGTATTGGATCACGGGGAGCATATTTCCCTCTTGCCGTTCCCGTGATGGTGAGTGAGTTCTCACGAGAATTGGTGTGTAGCACCTGCCCCTTCTCTCTCTCTTCCTCCTTCTCTGGCCATGTGAAGATGTGCCTACTTCTCCTTTACCTTCTGCCATGACTGTAAGTTTCCTGAGGCCTGCCAGCCATGCTTCCTATACAGCCTGCAAAACCATGAGCCAATTAAACCTATTTTCTTCATAAATTACCCAGTCTCAGGTAATTCTTTATAGCAATGTGAGAACAAGCTAATACAATGGTATCTTTATGGCTCCTGCTTTAGATTTGTTGTGGTATCTAAATCTGAAGATTTACATCTTCCACTATTTTAAAAAAATTTTTAGCCATCACTTCTTTTAATATTTTCTCTTCTGTGTTCTGTACACTTTCTTGTTTTGGAACTTTGATTAGGTGTATATTAGACCAAAGTATTCTTTCCTCATCTCTTTGTGCTACATTCTGGGTAATCCCTTTCAGTTCGTTAATTCTCTTTTTTTGTCACCCAGGCTAGAGTGCAGTGGTGTGATCTCAGCTCACTGAAGCCTCAACCTCCCGGGGTCAAGTGATCCTTCTACTTCAGCCTCCCAAGTAGCTGGGACTACAGGCATGCACCTTCATGCCTGGCTAATTGTTTTGTAGAGATGGAATTTTGCCATGTTGCTCAGGCTGGTCTTGAACTCCTGAGCTCAAGCAATCCGCTTCCCAAAGTGCTGGGATTACAGGCATGTGTCACCATACCTAGTCAATTCTCTTTTCGGTTGTGTTCATTCAGCTCTTTAAACCACATTGAATTCTGAATTTTAATTATTTTACATTTCACGTTTAGAAGTTCTACTTTTTTTTAAAGTTATATGGTTATTTTGGAAGGAAGCTGTGCTAACCACTATACCACAAATACCACAGTGGTTATTTTGGGAGCCTCTAAATTTTTTATTATACATTTTATTTCATTAAATGTTTTATTTATTTATTTATATTGATGTATTTGTTTTGTTTTGAGACAGCCTCTCTCTCTGTTGCCCAGTCTGGAGTGCAGGGATGCAATCAAAGGTCACTGCAGCCTTGACCTCCCAGGCCCAAGCTATCCTTATACCTGAGTAGCTGGGTTTACTGGTGCCCACCACCATGCCTGGCAAATTTTTGCATTTTTTTTTTTTGGTAGAGACAAAGTTTTGCCATGTTGCCCAGGCTGGTCTCGAGCTCCTGGACTCAAGGAATCTGCCTGCCTTGGCCTCCTGGAGTGGTGGGATTACAAGAGTGAGCCACCACACCTGGCCTATTTAAATATTTTTAATGCAGTTATTTTATAGTCTGTATCTGATAACTCTAACGCTAAACGTTCTTGAGACTTTATTGTATATTAATCTTATTGACTCTTGAGGAAGGTGACTTTTATCCTCATGTCTTTTATGATTTTTAGTTGTGAGCTCATATGTGACTGGCTTTTATATTTGAGATTCCTGAAGAGCCTGGGATAGGAATGATTTCCTCTACAACAGGATTTGTGTTGGTTTCTCTTAGGTGCCTGGACTGCTATCAGCATGGTGCCTCTTCAATCTAGTCACTTACCCTGGGCTTTCCTGGAGCAATCAGAGAGTAAATTCAACCCCATACTCACATAAGGAAAGGGCTTGATTACACATTCTCAGAGGAGACCTCCTCTACTCACCGTCTTGGCCAAGACAAACATGTTTGCATGTGTTTTGGGCTCCTTTGCTTGAGGAAGGATTTTTTTTTTCCCTAGCTCAGCTTCATATTATGGGCATAGCTCTTGTGGGGTCCTCACTGATGTGAGGAGTGTCAGTTCCAGTGCTTCACCATGGACGTATGGAAAACTTGGTCTGTTATTCCTGGCCAAGCCGTCAAAACCCAAGTCCAGAATATGGACACCAGCACGTACCCCAGGGCAGCTTTGGCTCATGGTTGTACTCACAACTCTGGCATCAGTTCCTGTTTCATTTCAATCCCTGGAAACCTTCTTTAATTTCTCGTGAAATTTTCTGTGCGTTCAGAGCTATATTTGCTGTGGGATACCCAGCTTCTACTTGTTTCATAGTGAAACGTTTCCCAGGGTATCTATCCAATCCCAAAGCAGGAGATCTGAAGAGAGTCTTTTTTTAGAGACAGGGTGTCGCTCTGTCACCTAAGCTGGAGTGCAGTGGCACAATCATGGCTCACTCCAGCCTCAACCTCCTGGGCTCAAGCAATCCTCCCATCCCAGCCTCCTGAATAGCTGGGACTTCAAGGATGCACTACCATGCCTGGTTAATTTTCTTTTTCTATTTTTTGTAGGAATGAGGGTTTCCTTATGTTGTCCTGGCTGGTATGGAACTCCTGGGCTCAAGCGATTCTCCCGCCTCGACCCCCCCAGAGTGATGGAATGACAGGCATCAGTCACTGCACCAGGTGTAAAGTGACTTTGCCTGTATTTTGCATGCTGTTTTTCTTCCTTTGATATATATTCTTCACTAGTTATTTAGCACAAGTGCTAGTGCTAAGATTTTATTCCCTATTTGCTCATGTTAAACATGGTTACAGGTATTGTTCTAATAGAGTCTGGGTCAAGTCTCCTTGACCTTAGTATCCTTTTATCTTCTCCTTGCCTGAGATTGCAGAGTGTGAGGTCCAGGAAAGGGTGGAAAAGAGAGGGAAGGAGAGGGAGAAAAAGGAAGGGAGGGAGGAAGGGAGAGAGGGAGGGGAGAGGTGAGAGGAAGAAAGAAGTAGAGATAAGAGAGAGTGAGAAAGAGAAAGAGCGAGAGAGGGAGGAAAAAGGGAGAGGGAGAGAGATGAGAGAGAGATAGAGATGAGAGAGAGACAGAGAGGAAGAGAAAGAGGGAAAGAGGGAGGAAAAACAGAGAGAGAGATGAGAGAGAGGGAGAGAGACAGACAGGAAGTGAAAGAGGGAGAGGGGGGAGAGGAAGAGAAGGAGGAAAGAGGGAAAGGGATAGAGAGGGAGAAATCAAGATAAAAAGAGAGAGACAGAGAGAGAGAGGGAGAGAGAGAGAAAGAAAAAGGGAGACAGAGAAGGACAGGGAGAAAGAGAGAAAAAGAAAAAATGGGAGAGAGAGAGAGAAAGAAAAGAAAGGGGAGAGAGGGAGGGAAAGGGAGAGAGAGCTCATGCAGGTAAGCAGGCTGGGGATGTGGGGTATCATGGGGAGTGGGTGTTTTTCTGCTCTCTCTTCCTCAAGTTTGTGAAAAAGTCTTGTCCTGGCGCTCTCACCAAGGTCACTTTCGGGCCATTTCCCCAATTCCAGGCAGAGTCCAAAATTTCCCTTTGAACCAAGGTTGGGTCTCATTGAGCCTCTTCCTTGACTTCCCCCATCTCTCCCAGGGACTGTTTTTCACCACTCCCGTCTGTGGAAGACACAGAAGGCAAAACCCGGGGCTTCGGGTCTCAATATTTTGACCTGTGGGAAGAGGGGGACAGAACTGAGTCTCTGTGTGTTTCTTTCCCTTCCACGCCTCTCCTTCCCTCAGGATGTCTTATTTATTTTCATGACTGCATCACAAATTTCCTGTTATTGCTGAAGGTAATTAGCTCTGTGCAATTATAATCATTCTCAATTCCTCTCTGGCTTTCCTCTCCACCAGGGAAAAACAAAAGTGAGACACCGAGATTATGGCGGGGTGGGGTGGGGGGCTTCAGTCTTTGAAGCATTTTCTACACCTTTTCACCCCAACTGCCCACACATACCCTCTGCCTGCTTCTTTAGAAATTGAGATATTCATGAGCTATCTTAGGATTTTGTCTATTGACCATCTTTATTCTGTTTTGGTTTTGGGGAGAAGATGGCCATGAGAAGCACTAATTCTTAGACATTATTTCTAGACTGTCACAAAAGGATTATGGGTCAGGTGTATTGGCTCATGCCTGTAATCTCAGCACTTTGGGAGACCGAGGCAGGAGGATCACTTGAGGCCAGGAGTTCAAGACCAGCCTGGGCAATATAGTGAGATTCCCCACCCCCGCCAACCTCTAAATTTTTTTTTTAAATTAACGAGGCATGGTGGCACATGCCTGTAGATTCAGCTACTTGGAGGCTGAGGTGGGAGGATCACTTGAGCCCAGGAGGTTGAGGCTTCAGTGAGCTATGATCATGCCACTGCACTCCAGCCTGGGAGACAAGATGCTGTCTCAAACAGCAACAACAACAACAAAACATCCAAAAGGTTTTTTGACATAAGCCTTGTGGCCCTGCGGTTTTTTTTGCTTAATGTCTATTTTTATGGTGGTTTTAAATTTGTCTTTTACATTCGTTTTGTTAGTTTTGAGAGCTGAAGACACCATGATGCCGTTTTATTACCTTAATAGTACATTCAAGACCACATCGGTCCCTTTCTTCTGGGAGTGAGGGCTTTAGACCCAGAAAGACTTCAATTCCAATCTTAGCTCTGTCATTTATGGGATATTGAGCAAGTTACTTACTCTTTGTATTTCAGTTTTCTTCTTTAACACCGTGATAACAATTAATTTGTGGTGAGGTTCTGGGATGTATACACGAATAAAACAATGTTTGTTCTCTCCACAAGATCATTTCCAAAGGCAGCCTGAAAAATGGTTACTGGCCGGGTGCAGTGGTTCATGCCTGTAATCCCAGCACTTTGGGAGGGCAAGGCGGGAAGATCATTTTAGGTCAGGAGTTGAAGACCAGCCTGGCCAACATGGGGAAACCCTGTCTCTACTAAAAATACAAAAATTTGCCGGGTGTGGTGGCGCATGCCTGTGATCCCAGCTACTCGGAAGACTGAGGCAGGAGAATGGCTTGAACCTGGGAAATAGAGGTTGCAGTGTGCTGAGATCATGCCCCTGCACTCCAGCCTGGGTGACAGAGCAAGATTTAGTCTCAAAAAAAAAAAAAAAAAAAAAAATGGAGAGTACTCCAGTCCAATGGAAGCCTTCTCTGAATGATCCTCAGAGGGCAATAGAGAAAGGACAGTGAGGATAAGGGTGATCACTCATCTTTTCCAAGTGAGCGTGCACCTGATAAGACAGTTGAAATGACCTGTTGGAGGTAGCAGGAAGGACATGTGAGGAAAGTGTGTAACTGATGTGACTCTGGGGGCCATGTGGGAGGTAAAACTCAGGGGCTGCAGGTACCACATCATGGAAGATTTGTGTGTCCTCCACTCTTTGTTGTTGTTATTATTTCTTTTATTTTTTTTGAGATGGGATCTCACTGTGTCACCCAGGCTGGAGTGCAGTGGGGATCATAGCTCACTGCAGCCTCAACCTCCTGGGATCAAATGATCCTTCCACTTCAGCCTCCCAAGTTTCTGGGACTATAGGTGTGCACCACCATGTCCGGCTAATTTTTAAATTTTTTTTTTGTAGAGTTGAAGTCTCACTATGTTGTCCAGGCTGGTGTTGAACTGCTGGGCTCTCTCACCTCAGCTTCCCAAAGTGTTGAGATTGCAGGCATAAGCCACTGTGCTTGGTCTGGAATTTGTTCTTAGGAACAATGGATCTTTTGTTTTTTAATTTGTTTTTTTGAGACAGAGTCTTGTTCTGTCCCCCAGGCTGGAATCCAGTGGTGCAATCTCAGCTCACTGCAAGCTCTGCCTCTGGGGTTCATGCCATTCTCCTGCCTCAGCCTCCCTAGTAGCTAGGACTACAGGTGCCCGCCACCACGTCTGGCTAATTTTTTTGTATTTTTAGTAGAGACAGGGTTTCACTGTGTTAGCCAGGATGGTCTCGATCTCCTGATTGTGTGATCTGCCCGCCTCGGCCTCCGAAAGTGCTGGAATTACAGGTGTGAGCCACCGTGCCCGGCCAACAGTGGATGTTTTAAAGCTGAGAGTTAACCACAATTAGGTTTGCGTTTTAAAAAATCATGTAGGAGCATTGAAAGAGATGGTTAAAAAGAATGAGGGAGATTGTATACATGGCTGCAACCATATCAGACATCCAACAAGCTCTTCTTACAATACAACTTGGGTATTCCTTCCATTGAGTAGATCTGGGCAGACTGATGATACTGTGAGACTCCCAAGCCGGATCACAGAACCCAACACAGCTTCCTCCTAGGCCTCTTGGTATGTTTGTTCTTGGAACTCACCAACATGCCATGAGGATGCCCAAACATTTGTGGAAAGATCCACAAGGAATGAAATTCAGGACCCCAGCTGAAAGCCGTGGCTGAGCTCCCAGCTGACAGTCAGTGTCAACTACCAGCCACGGGGCTACACCATCTTGAGAGTGGATCCTTCGTTCTCAGTGAATTCCACGTGGGACAGAGAGAGGCTGACCCTGCTCAGCCCTGCCCAAATTGCACATTCAAGGGCAAAAGAAAGGATTATTATTGTTTTGAGACTTTGAATTTTGTCATGATTTGCTACTAGGCCATAGATAACTGATACCAGGAGGGAGAATGGAAGCAGAGGCATTCATTAGAGAACATAATTACTCAGGCCAAAGATGATGAGGGCTTAGCTAAGGCATTCATTAATTGAGCAAAATTATGACATGTCAGGCATGGTGCTATGACGTGGAAATATAACGTGAACTGGGTAGACAAGGTCTCGTCTACTGAAGAAACTGACTGGCTACCGGGCAGAGAGGATGGAATATAGAATACAGCCACTGAACTACTTTATTGTGTTAACCTAAGGATGTGTGATCTCACCACGTAATGTTAAGAGGCATTTAAAAAATAGAATAAAATAACTAGAAACATGCATTATTATATGGGTAAAACTTTTGGGGTACAGATAGCATGAAAATGACATTGGCTTTACGCTCTAAGCCCTATTGAACATGCTATAGGAAGTGGGTTTTTTTTTTTTTTGGTCTTTGTCTCCATTAGAGAAAACCTTCATGTGGGCACTTTTGATGCTCCCCTACCATTGTGTGATTTTCAGTTCAAAGCATTTGCTATTTGCATCAGTGCTTGTTGCTTTTTTTTTTTTTTTTTTTTTTTTGAGGCGGAGAGTGGGAGGATTATACGGTTTTCTTTTCAAGTGCTCTCAGTCCCTGATCAAAGGGAGGGCTTTAGAGCCTTAGTTTGTTGGAGATTCCATATAAGACTATTCTTGGTTTGGGGTTTTGAGTAAATCATTTTTGCTTAAACACCAGAGAGAAAGAGTGCTAACCCATGCATTGTCAACTACAAAGTCCTAGCCAAGTGCCAATTACTTTTATGATTTTAAAATGGAATTTGGGGGTTAGTGGTGTTCAGGGTATTCACTATTAGTGAGGGTATTTCTTTTGAAAGATAATAATTCATTCAATAATTCATTTAATTATTTGAGCCTTTACAAAGAACAGCCAGAGCTCCTCTCCATCTCATTTTTGCCACACAAAATATTGCCCCCTCTTTCTTCCTCCTTTTAAGCACCACAATAAGGGGTCATCGTCACGACCCGATTCTGCGTGTCCACCGGCGCAAGCTGGCTTTTGTTCCCATCGCTCTGCTGGGAATGGAATCATGAGAGGCTTTTTTGTTGCTGAGTTCTTTGAACTCTCCTTAGTGCACAGTTGGCCTGGACCCTCTGCAGCACGTGGTGCTGTTGACCACGGCCTGGTTCTCAAAACCTGAGTCTCCACTGACTTCTGTGCTAACATGCTTGGCTCTTACTTCTCTGATTCCTCTCTCTGCTTCTGTTGCTGGCTTTTCTTTCCACCTCTTTCTTTATCGTAAATGTTAATATTACCCCGGGTTTCGTTTTTAAATCCTGATGTGGTTTGGATCTGCGTCCCCGCCCAAATCTCATGTCTAATTGTAATCCCCCGTGTTGGAGGTAGGGCCTGGTGGGAGGTGACTGGATCGTGGGGGTGGTTTCCATGGTTTAACACCATCCCCCTTGATGCTGTCATTGTGATAATGAGTTGTCATGAGATCCGGTTGTTTAAAAGTGTGTGGTACCTCCCCCCTTTCTCTCTCCCTCCTGCTCCCAGCCGTGTAATGCTGGCTCCCCACTTTGCCTGCTGTCATGATTGTAAGTTTCCTGAGACCTCCCCAGAAGCCAAGCAGATTACAGCATCGTGCTTTCTGTACAGCCTGCAGACTGTGTGCCAATCAAACCTGTTATCTTTAAAGATCACCCAGTCTCAGATACTTCTTTATAGCAACGTGAGAACGAACTAATACAAATCCCTTCCAATTTCCCAAGATACTGTCATCTGTTTCCAAGACTTCCATCTATCTTATGACTGTCTATATTCTGATGAGCCTCAAAAACCACATCTACTATCCTTGAAGCATCAATGTTTAGGAATCACCATTTTTAAGGATACGAAATTGAACAAGCCATAGTCTCTCACAACAAGGAGTTTACAGTCTATTAGGGCAGATTAGATGTGCACACGCATTTCGTTTTCAACTTGGACTTCCCCATCTGGCCTAGCAGAGAACGGATACTCAAGACTTAAGGTTTCATGGTCAAAACTGATTTCTTCCATTGCATAAAGGTGGCACCAACACCTAAGGTGGTTAAGACACACACATACAGAGCTGTCTATTTTATTTGAAACTGGATGAAGTTTAGGAGAAAACAAAACTCCTTGCCATCTCAGCTGTAAGGAGAACTGTATCAGGTGGTGTTGCTAAGTTGTAAGCCACAAAAATGGACTCCAGGTAATTTCAACTAAGAAAAAGAGTTTACAGAAAGAATAGAAAATATGTCTTGGAAATGAAGAAAGAACTGAATAACCAAGTTTCAAAAAAAGCACCAACACCATTCTGGAAGACTGGGCAGTAGAAACACACAGATTATCACGTGCCCAAACCTGGGCTCAGAAGTAGCTCTGCCGGAACTCCAAAGTAAATAAAGCTCTGTAGGCTAAGATCTGTTAACTTAAAAAAAAAAAATCACCAATTTATAAATTTAGAGAAGACTTCATTTCTTGTAAAGGGTTATATCCTGCAAGATGGCCATCCCATACGCTGGGAATCATAGCCTCTGGCCCAGACCAGAGATAGGCACGTCAAAGGAGGAAGAAGAGCTGGGGCAGGAGTTTATGCTGAACAGGTTGGCTAAACATACATATTCAACGGGTTAAGGAAGAGCTATGAATATTCATGAAGGTGGTCCTAATGTATTTGTATTGAACAAACGTGCATCTAACATAGGACCCATGTTCACGTTGTGGTGAAGACTTAACACTTAAATGTATTACAGTTAGCCTCTAAATGTCAAAACATTTTTTCAAGATCTGGAGCTACTCAAGTGTGCAGCCTCTATAAACCGGCTGGAACCAGCCCATGGCTAGTGGTCTTCTTATGAAAAGAAGATACAGAAAGCAGCCTCTTGTCCAGTCAAAGCTGTAGTTGTGACTAGTGGAATGGGGGGGATCAGTTAGTTAGTGTCTGCTGGTGACCTAATTATTTTAATAATACTTATCCCAAGGTCAGTGCTTGTTTAGCTGCTAGAAGAAAATAAAAACCTGTGACAGTTAGAATGTAGTTCATTCTTAAAGCGTAGGGGTGTCTGACTTAACCCTTGACTGATACGACCTTAGATCCTGTTTAGAATTTGGTATCTTATTGCCACTATGAGTCTGTTCTGTCAGTCTTGTGGTCTCTGTTTTAACACTAGTGCTGGTCAACTGTGTCTAAACTGCAAAAGGGCATGTATTATGAGGCAAGTCTGACCCCGCCATCTCATCATGGCTGGGAACTCAGTTTGAAAGTTTTTCTGGGGTCCCTTTGGCCAAGAGAGTTTGTTCAGTTGGTTGGGGCAGCAGGGTGCAGGTGGTGCTTAGCTGTTCGTTGTTAGTTTACAGACCACAGTTACCTACCACAATAGAAAAATGTAGATTATCAATCACGGTGCCTGACTCATAGTGGTCATTCAATAGCAAATTTTTGAATGAAGAAATCAATGAATCCGGTTACTAGGTAGATTAGATAACACCTAATATCTCTGTCAATGATACTAGAATTCTTTCATAAACCAGTGTGAAACTTTCTGGGCATTTTAGCATGGCTGGCATGGTGAATAAACTACATTTCTGTCTGAATGGGAAGACAGGAATACTGTGTGTAGCTGTCTTATTGGCATTCAGAAATCACCCTGGTTATTACTGAACCAAATAAAAATAAACTCAGAAGAAGCATCTGCACATTACGCTATTGTTTTTTTTCACTGATAGGAGCATGATGGGATGTTGAAGGATGCCAGAGAGGATGCAGTAATGTTCCTTTGGATACAGAACACTTGAGATTTGACAGTTTCACATTTTTCTTTATTTCTGTGAAGGCAGGATCCTGACAGGGCTATATTCTGCCACTCACTCATGCTGTTTTCTTGTAAAGAAAGCGGGGAATAGAGACACCTTATTAATCAACTAGGCTACAATTTTATAGCACTATGCCCAGAAGGACACACTGAACTATCGGTGTCAGTCAGGAAAACACATGACTCAGACAAATTAAAGACTATAGAAATTCAACAGGTGGACAGGAGCCAAACTCCATCCAGCAGGCTCTGTGCCTTTAAGGCTGTCTGGGCAGCATTTGTTACTCAAGATGTGAAACGGGCAACCCTATTGATCCACTGGCACATTTGTATGTCTTGAGCCTTGTTTTAATTTCCTCCCTCCCTCCCTCCCTCCCTCCCTCCCTCTCTCTCTCTTTCTTTCTTTCTTTCTTTTTTCTTTCTTTCTTTGGAAGCACTGACTTCCAGGCATGAAGTTTGTTCCTCTACTTCTGCGGAACAAACCAGCACAAAATGTAGTGGTTTAAAGAAGATATTTATTTGGCTCTTACAGTTCTGTGGGTGAACTGGGTTCAGCTGGATGGTTTTCACTTGGGGTCTCTCCAACATTTTTTTTTTAAATCTTCAACTTTTATTTTAGGTTCAGGGGTACATGTGCAGGATGTGCGGGTTTGTTACGCAGCTAAACGTGTGCCCTGGTGATTTGCCGCACAGATCATCCCATCACCTAGGTATTAAGCCCCACATGCATTAACTATGCTTCCTGATGCTCTCCCTCCCCCCACTCTTGTGATAGGCCCCAGTGTGTGCTGTTCTCCCCTTGTGTCCATGTGTTCTCATCATTCAGTTCCCACTTGTAAGTGAGAAAGAACATGCAGCATTCGGTTTTCGGCTCCTGCATTAGTTTGCTGAGGATAATGCCCTCCAACTCCATCCATGTCCCTACAAAGGACATGATCTCATTCCTTTTTATGGCTGCACAGTATTCCATGGTATATGTGTTCCACATTTTCTTTATCCAGTCTATTATTGATGGGCATTTGGGTTGATTCCATGTCTTTGCTGTTGTGAATCTCTCAAACAGTTTTGCATTTAGATATTGATTACAGCTGGGGTCATCTGAAGGTTCAACTCTTCTCTGATATGTCTGGTGTCTCGGTGGGGGTAGCAGAGCTATGCGGGTCAGCTGGGCAACACTCTCTTTTCATGTTAACTTGGGGTACCCAACTGCAAACACTTACAGGCCAGTGCAAACTTTCCAAGATCTCCCAGAGGAAGTCACAAGACTTCTTATGACAGCTTCAGAAGCCATGCAGAGTCATAGGCCTGTTGAGACTTAACGAACAGCGACTGCATGAGGGTGTGAGTCCCGGGAGCGTCATCTCATTAGGAAGCCATCTTTGAACTACAGCGGAGAAACAGCAAAAGAACAAACATAACTAACTCCATTTTTGTTTAAGGGACCGTCACTCCTTCCTGCACGTAGCCTAGGATAATTTTAGAACACTGGGCTAATAACGCACACACAGCAATCATGTAGTTTTAAAAACGAACTCTGGGATGAAGGGAGAAGTATGTAAACAACTCGCTGTTTCGTTGTAAGATTTATATGAGCATTGTGACCTGACCAAGGACGAAGAATTTTCCAACGACCTTGGACCCTCACTAGTGCCCGGATGTCTGTGGTGGTTGGTTACCTCTTTTTAAAATTTAAATTATTTTTTAAAATATGGAATGCTTCAGGAACTTGCGCGTCATCTTTGCCCAGGGGCCTTGCTATTCTTCTCTGTACTGTTTCAATTTTAGTAAATGTGCTGCCAAAGCAAGCACTGTCAGTTACATCTTGATCCTAGCCGCCCACCGTCCCCCTGCTCTTAGCATAAAAAGAGCCTAAAACTGGTTGTGACCTAAGATGGTACTTTGGTATGATAGTCCACCATTTTCTTGCTTTGCTTGGTCTCCAAATAAACCAGCTTTTCTTCCCACAAATTCTTGTCTCTTGTGTAAGACTTTCAAGTGATCAGCAGCTGAACCCTGGTTCGGTTACAGAGCGAGGCTGTGTTAAGTCTCTTCCCGTGTATGTGGCCTCTGTAGGGGCTGCACGTGGTCTTGCCTCTCACACTGCGTGCTTTCCACACCCTGGAGTCCTATGGCTCCCACAATTTTCTCTATTCCCTCGATCCATACGTACCTGCCTGCCTTCCCGAGGCATGTTGTTCTCCCATCTCTGCCTCTTGGCCTAGGTTCCTCTTACTGATCCCCAGATCTCTCCCACACTATACGCCATCAGGGAAGTCGTTCATGGCTGCCCAGGCCAGGCCAGGCCAGACTCTTCTCTTAAAAACTTTCAGAGGCCAGGTGTGATAGCTCATGCCTTAATCCCAGCACTTTGGGAGGCCAAGGCAGGAGGATTGTTTGAGACCAGGAGTTTGAGACCAGCCTGGGCAACATAATTAAACCCCATCTCTACAAGAAAATGTAAATATTAGGCGGGGTGTGGTGGCTCACTCCTGTAATTCCAGCACTTTGGGAGACCGAGGCGGGTGGATCACGAGGTCAGGAGATCAAGACAATCTTGGCCAACATGATGAAACCCCATCTCCATTAACGTACAAAAAATTAGCCAGACATGGTGGTGCATACCTGCAATCCCAGCTCCTTGGGAGGCCGAGGCAGGGGACTCACTTGAACAAGGGTGGTGGAGGTTGCAGTGAGCTAAGATGGCACGACTGCATTCCAACCTGGTGACAGAGCAAGACTCCGTCTAAAAAATAAAAAATAAAAAATTTAAATATTAGCCCAGTGTGGTGGTGTGTGCCTGTAGTACCAGCTACTCAAGGAGGCCAAGGGAAGAGGATCATTTGAGCCCAGGAGTTTGAGGCTGCAATGAGCTATGACCTTGCTGCTGCACTCCAACCTGGGTGACAGAGAGAGACCCTGTCTCTAAAAAAAAGAAAAAAAAAATTTATCAAAGAGGTGAGTTCCTTCCCTTCATGACACTGACAGCAGTTTGTACATACATCAGCTGCAAGATAATTGGACTAATCTCCTCTGCAAGTCACTTTCAAAGAGCAGCAGCGACTCTATTTTGTGCATCTTTTTTTTAAATCAATATCATGTCTTCCACACTTTGTGCACAGTGGCAGCTCAGCAACCTTTGTTCAGTGAATGAATGAATGAACATCTCTTTTCAAACTGCTGTACTCTATGTTGGGGCTTCTCTTTCAAGATAACTTGCTTGTTCTATGTTCTGTTGGGAATACATCTTCTTCTTCTTTTTTTTTTTTTTGAGACAGAGTCTCACTCTGTGGCACAGGCTGGAGTGCAGTGGTGCACTCTTGGCTCACTGCAATCTCTGCCTCCTGTGTTCAAGTGATTCTCCTGCCTCAGCCTCCTGAGTAGCTGGGATTACAGGCATGTGCCACCACGCCCAGCTAATTTTTTTTTTTTTTTTTTTTTTTTGGTATTTTTAATAGAGATGGGGTTTTGCCTTGTTGGCCAGGCTGGTCTCGAACTCCTGACCTCAGGTGATCCATCCCTCTTGGCCTCCCAAAGTGCTGGGATTACAGGCCACAGGGAACAAATCTGATGGAGAAGAGATTTAGCTGAATTCAGGGATCGGGGCTTTTTAAGAGACTGGGAAATAAGAAACAAGGCACGGGATTTTCAGAGACGTTGCCTTCTTCCTGGGATGCATGGGTTGGGTGATGTGGATTAAACTCCTTGGGGATCCTGTGGATTGGGGACGGAGACACAGATTAGTGCGTCCTCACCTGAGCCAAAAACTGAGGACAGTCTTCCCATGTGGTGGCTGCCGCAGGGGATCTGGGCTGATGTCCCTGAGCAGGCAGAAAAGAGGCAGTTGGCCCTGACGGGTGGCAGGTGGAATATTTAAGCTGCAAAGCTAGTGTGAATCTTGTAAGAAGCAGGGCAGGTGCATAGACATTCAGACCATTGAAAAGGGGCCCAGGCTGCCAGCAACAATCTCAGTTAGGAGACGTTCTGCAGGGAGCACAGCTGGCAACCTGAGTGTCTCGTTTCTCCAGCCTTCTGAGGTCACACCTTCCTGTATTAACCATATCATATAAATGCAGCCTCTATCCTGCTTCTTCGCAGTGAATCTGGTGTTCCCCCAGCCTCTCCAGGGCGTGCTAGATGGTTCTGACTGCCAAGCCCCTAACACATCGCTGGCTGTCTGCAAATGCTGCATCTTATGATTTCACACCAAATGTGAACAGAGGTGCCTCACCTTCAACTCCATAGCACCACCAACCCACAAGGGACTTCACCAGAAAACTCTGGGTTGGGGGACAGAGGAAAATGATAGCACAGGGCAGGAAATGACTTCAAAATAAACAGCAGAAATTGCTGTTCCTAAAATTTAATGGCCAACCATCACCCCAGAAATTCCCTTCAAAACTATAGTTCTTCTTGGTTTCAGCTGAATGTTCTTTTGTGAAAGCTTCATTCTCCTTAGAGCCAACGCCTACTAATACTATCTGCAGCTGCCTCAGCAATGTGTAAAACACTCTTTGAGCCTGCCAAGTGAAATCTTCAAATGTCTTAGCACTAAATATACATAATTTTGGACAGATGTGGTGGCTCATGTTCATAATCTCCGTGCTTTGGGAGGCCAAGTCAGGAGGATAACTTGGAGCCAGGAGTTTGAGACCAGCCTGGGCAATGTAGTGAGACCCCCCAGCTCTACAAAAAATATAAATAAATAAAAATTAGCTCAGTGTGGTGGCACATGCCTGGAGTCCCAGCTACTTGGGAGGCTGAGGCAGGAGGATCACTTGAGCCCAGGAGTTGGAGGCCACGTGAGGTGTGATTGTACCACTGCACTCCAGCCTTGGTCACTGAGCAAGACCCTGTCTCTTAAAAAATAAAAATAAAAAATAAAAAAATATTATGCCAGAATGCCTTAACTAAGGAAAATGCATTTAACCAATGAAGAGTAATTTATGCTTCCCGTTCCTGCCTCTTTCATCTAGATTTTCTTTTGATTAACCAAATGCTCCTTTAAAGGGTATTGGTTAGTGTGGTGGCTCATACCTATAATCCCAGCACTTTGAGAGGCCGAGGCAGGAGGAGGGCTTGAAGCCAGGAGTTTGAGACCAGCCTGGCAAACATGGTGAAACCCCATCTCTACTAAAAATACAAAAAAATTAGCCTGGTGTGGTGGCATGTGCCTGTAGTCCCAGCTACTTGGGAGGCTGAACCAGGGGAATCACTTCAACCTGGGAAGTGGAGGTTGCAGTGAGCTGAGACTGCGCCACTGTATTCCAGCCTGGGGGACAGAGCAAGACTCCATATTAAAACAAAACAAAACAAAACAAAGAATCAAAGGGAAAAATTATGATTGTTTCATGAACTTTAAAAGTCAGAATTTTAAAAACGTTCTTACTGTCAATTATAAATGCATAGAAATTTTTAAAAATAAAAAATGAATATTTATTTGGTAAACTGAAATTTTAAACGAATGAAATATAGGGAATGAAAATCTTGATTTCTTTGCGATATATGTATCAAGAGTAGTTTCGACGCTGCTTGCCTTCTTCTGTTTGTACAACTTATGACCCGGAGTGAACATTTTGGTGAACTGTCATACTGCTGTGTAAGACTGAATCAGCTTTCAACGTTCTATTCTTTGTGCTTTCAATGTTGGGAAATATCTCTGACAGTTCCTTTAATGCGAAGTTGTTTACCACTGGTGCCACTTCCTCTGGGACACCTCCATTCTTTCTGTAAATCCTTCTTCATTTATGTTGATAAACTCACCTTCACTAATTCTCTGATTGAGTGTCTAAGGTATAGCTGACCAGCATTCACTTTGGTCAGCTATCACTTTTATAACTCCATTTATTTTGTCATCAAATTTCATTCCCAGTATTATCACCTTTTGTTTCCTTGCTATACTTTGATCTTTGCTGGCCAACTCCCTTTTCCACTTTTCCATTTTTATAAAATGTCACATGGATTGAACACTGGGATGAGATAGGCAGGCAACACGCCTACACCCTTTGCTGTCCGTGTGTGAACCGCATAACAGATGTGCAGTGACGGGCTTTGAAAGGATTGGCAGAATCGTTCACGGATCATGTGATTTGTGGACGGACAATCTAGCACCAAAGCTTGCAGTTAACACATTTCCTCACAGTTAATATACTGCGGTAACAAGCTACAGTCTGTGTAATACTTGTGTGAAAGGAAAATAAATCTTGGGACCCCAAAATCATTAAGCTAAGGGGAAAAGTCAAGCTGGGATCTGCTTAGGACAAACTTACCTCCCCTTCTATTCAAAGTAACCCCTCTGCTCACTGAGATAAATGCATATCTGATTGTTTTCTTTGGAAAGACTAACCAGGAACTCAAAAGAATGCAGCCGTTTGTCTCTTACACATGACCTGGAAGCCCCCTCCCAACTTTGAGTCGTCCCGCCTCTCTGGACTGAACCAATGTACATCATGCATGTATTGATTGATGTCTCATGTCTCCCTAAAATGTTCAAAACCAAGCTGTGCCCCCAACCACCTTGGGGACTTGTCATCAGGACCTCCTGAGGCTGTGTCACAGATGCATCCTTAACCTAGACAAAATAAACTTTCTGAATTGACTTAGATCTTCTTAGATATTTTGGGTTAATACCCACCTTTGTTGAAACTGGCACCATTCATAACCTGAGAAAATCTGTCTTGATCTTTAAACAATGATTTACCACCTTCATAGGTATGTAACCTATTTTGTCGTTTGGAAATTTCTTGGCAACTGTTCTATATGCACTCTTACTCAGCCTGTCTCATAGGTGTGGAAGCAATATCATGAGCTTTAACATTTTTCTTTTTCTTTTTTCTTTTCTTTTCTTTTTTTTTTTTTTAAGACAGGATCTCACTCTGTCACCCAAACTGGAGTGCAGTGGTGTGATCTCGGCTCACTGCAACCTCCACTTCCCAGATTCAAGAAATTATCCTGCCTCAGTCTCCTGAGTAGTTGGGATTACAGGTGTGCACCACCACCCCGGCTAGTTTTTTTTGTATTTTTAATAGAGACGGGGTTTTGCTTTGTTGGCCAGGCTGATCTTGAACTCCTGACCTCGGGTGATCCATCCACCTTAACCTCCCAAAGTGCTGGGATTAGAAGCGTGAGCCACTATGCTTAGCCAACATTTTTCTAAAGGGCTTATTCATCTTCGATTTTGATAGTGAAAGCTGAGAAAGAATTAGAGGTAATCTTTGCCTGGTCTTCTTTATCTTAGTTCTAAATTGTCTTATCCGTAAAGCACTGCCTATTATTGGGTATAGAGTATTAACTTTATGTTCAGTTGCTCAATTATTTATCAAAGATATACTGAGCACCTTTTTGGAGTGAGCACTGTTGAGCATAGAAAAATACGTCTAGGATGGTCATGGCGACTCATGTCTGTAATCCTAGTGCTTTGGGAGGCTGAGGTGGGCGATTCACTTGAGGCCCAGAGTTCAAGACCAACCTAAACAACTCAGACAACATGTCTGAGTTGTAACAAGGAGGACCTAAGCATTCTGATATATTTGCATAAATTGTATACTCACTTCAACACTACTTTAATCCAAATAGGGTTTTGGTTTCAAGTAAATGCATTTCACATTTTACTTATCTGCCTCTAAGATTATGGCATGGCCAATGTCTAGAAGGAAAATTCGTAGTCCTGGGATTCTTTATTTTCTGCAAGAATAGGGTTACAGCATTACAGCCATCCCTTGTCTATCTGCTCACTGTATTCCCAGCTATGGGAATACCTGTAGTCCCAGCTACTGGGGGTAGGGGGGTTGTGGAGAGAGGATCTCTTGAGCCCAGGAGGTTGGGGCCCCCAATAAGCTATAATTGCACCACTGCACTCCAGCCTGGGTGACAGAGTGAGATCTTGTCTCAAAAAAAAAAAAAATCAAAAACTATAACTAAAAATAAATAAAATAACTTTCACATGGATACCATCCACTGCAATTTAATAGAAAGATTCAAGATTGTAGCCTGGACAATATGGCAAAACCTTGTCTCTACAAAAAATAGAAAAATTAGCCAGGCATGGTGGCATGTTCCTTGGGAGGCTGAGGAGGGAGGATTACTTGAGCCTGGGAGGTCAAGGCTGCTATGAGTCAAGATCGTGCCACTGCACTCCAGCCTCAGTGGCAGAGCAAGACCCTGTCTCAAAAACAAACAAACAAAAAAGATTGTAAATTACAGTCAACCCTCATTATGTGCAGATTCTGAATTCGCAAATTTACCAACTTGCTAAAATTTATTTGTAGTTCCCTAAACCAATACTTACTCCACCTTTACGGTCATTTGTAGATACATGTGAAGCAGTTAAAAACCTGAGGCACCACCCGGGCGCGGTGGCTCACGCCTGTAATCCCAGCACTTCAGGAGGCAAAGGCAGGCAGATCACGAGGTCAGGAATTTGAGGCCAGCCTGGCCAATACGGTGAAACCTCGCCTCTACTAAAAATACAAAAATTAGCTGGGCATGGTGGCATGCACCTGTAGTCCCAGCTACAGAGGATCCTGAGGCAGAAGAATCCCTTGAACCTGGGAGGCGGAGGTTGCAGTGAGCTGAGATCACGCCACTGCACTCCTGCCTGGGAAACAGAGTGAGACTCCGTCTAAAAAAAAAACAAAAAAAAAAACAAAAAAAACATCTGAGGCACCCGAGGCACACTTTCCCAGCTGAGGTGCAACAAAGCAATGCTCTTTCTTCTTGTTTTAGCCTCCCACAGAGATGACCAGAAGATGCAAGTGGAACAGCAAAGTGTCGGGAAAGAAGCTCTGATTCTGGGGCCAGATGTACTAGGTTTGAATTCCAAATTTAACACTTAGGAGAGGGTAACCTCAGGCATGTCATTGAGCACTTCTAAACCTCATTTTCTCCTTTGTAAAAATAAAGAAAAGAGGATCCACCAGGATTCATTGTTCGTAGAATTTAAGATTTTATATATGTAATTTTTCTGAGACAGTGTCTCTCTGTGTCGCCTAGGCTGGAGTGCTGTGGCATGATCTCGGCTCACTGCAACTTCTGCCTTCCAGATTCAAGCAATTCTACCTGCCTCAGCCTCCCGAGTAGCTGGGATTACAGGCGCCTGCCATGACACCCAGCTAATTTTTTCTTTTTTTGTATTTTTTAGTAGAGACGGGGTTTTGCCATATTAGCCAGGCTGGTCTTGAACTCCTGACCTCAGGTGATCCACCCACCTCGGCCTCCCAAAGTGCTGGGATGTGTGATATATATCTACATATGTACATATTTCCCCTAGAAGCCATGATTCAGTATTTACTAATTCAGCATTTGCAGAAACTTTACAGACCATAAACTACTGGGAATAATGAGAGCTGACTATACATCTCAATACATGATGTCATGTTAAGATTGTTACTTAAAAATTTCTTTCTCTGGCTATTGGGAAGTAGGTTTCTATGATAAAAGGTGTCTGAGTTACAACAAAGAGGGCCTAAAGCATTCTGATATATTTGCATAAATTGTAGCTTACTCACTTCAACACTACTTTAATCCAAATAGGTTTTTGGTTTCAAGTAATGCATTTCACATTTTACCTATCTGCCTCTAAGATTACATGCTGGCCAATGTTGGGAAGGAAAATTCCCAGTCCTGGGATTCTTTATTTTCTGCAAGAATAGGGTTACAGCATTACAGCCATCCCTTGTCTATCTGAATATTCTTTTTGTTGTTTTGTTTTAGAGGCTAATGTGGTTATTCCCTTCCTCTTCCTCCTCCTCCTCCTCCTCCTCCTCCTCCTCCTCCTCCTTCTTCTGCTTCTTCTTCTTCTTCTTCTTCTTCTTCTTCTTCTTCTTCTTCTTCT
>NC_045441.1:16449752-16479236 GCF_002776525.5 Piliocolobus tephrosceles | reverse complement strand
CTTCTTCTTCTTCTTCTTCTTCTTCTTCTTCTTCTTCTTCTTCTTCTGATGGAGTTTTGCTCTTCACTCAGGCCGGAGTGCAGTGGTACGGTCTCAGTTCACTGCAACCTCAACCTCCCAGGTTCAAGCAATCCTTCTGCCTCGGCCTTTCGAGTAGCTGGGATTGCAGATGCCTGCCACCACTCCTGGCTAAGTTTTGTATTTTTAGTAGAGACAGGGTTTTACCATGTTGGCCAGGTCCTGACCTCAAGTGATCTGCCCACCTCAACCTCCCAAAGTGCTGGGATTACAGGCATGCACGGCACCTGGCATCCCCCATCTTTTTTGTTGTTAAAACTTTCAAACATACGGAAAGATTGAATGAATCACACATTAAATTCCTGTACGCCCACTGCTTAGACTCAACGATTGATAGCATTTTATCATATTTGCTTCATTTACATACGTGTAAGAGTATACATATAGTTGATCCTAAACCACTTGTAAGTTGTAAAGATCATGATATTTAGCCCCCAATTTTTTCCCTACTTACGTCCTAGGAATAAAAACATTCCCCTGCAAATGACACTATCATGATCACACTTGTGACATTTAGGACAATTCTCTGATAAGATCTAATCCAATCCATATTCAAATTTTCTCCTTAAATGTCTTTTGTAGTTTTGGTTTGTTTTTTGAGCCAGAATCGAATCAAGAGCGATGCTTTGATTTTTGTTATTTTTGTCTCTCTGGACTCCTTTAACTCAGAACAGACTCCAACTTTTTTCCCCCATGACATCAACTTTTTGAAGTTAAGAGTCTATAATTACTTAGACATTGTACATCAGAGTTAAATAATAATCTGAATTTGAGTCTCAGCTGTAGCTGACAAATATGGGGTCAAATAACCATTAAAAGCCTTAGTATAGGTATCTGTACTAAAGAGGTTGAAAACAGTTTAAAATGATAGTGCATATGAAATTGCTTTGTAAATTATAAGAGCTACATAGTTGCAGTGATTTTTAATACCATTATTTTAAAAGTTGTTTTGAAAGCCATGATGTTATGATTCTATTATATCATGCTTAAAACAAATTAAATGTATGTATGCATTTATTTATTTTTGAGACAGAGTCTGGCTCTGTGGCCCAGACTGGGAGTACAGTGGTGCAATCTCGGCTCACTGCAACCTCTGCCTCCTGGGTTCAAACAATTCTCCTGCCTCAGCCTCCTGAGTACCTGGGATTACAGGCACGCGCCACCATGTCTGACTAATTTTGTGTTTTTAGTGGAGATGGGGTTTCACCATGTTGGTCAGGCTGGTCTCAAACTCCTGACCTCAAGTGATCTGCCTGCCTCGGCCTCCCAAAGTGCTGGGATTACAGGCGTGAGCCACTGTGCTCAGCCGAAATAAATTAAACTTAAATTGCAATTAAAAAAATTGGGTCAACGAGCTGTTTTCAATTAAAAAAAATTCAACAAAATCTGTGTTAAATAAAACTCACTTTGAACTCCTCTTTCCTTTCCCCCGTTTAGCCAGTATGAGTACAAAGAGAAGGCATTGTTGTGCATTTGAGACCAGCACTGGGATTAAAATTGACGAATGAGATTGCTGACTGTGGGACCCAGACAGACAACATTCCTGCTGGATGCTGTATGATGAATCCCCAGCTTTGGCCTCTGCTGAGATCCTGTGGCTGGGCTCTGGCTCCAGATTAAGCTCCTATAGGACTTTTGCTTTCATCTGAAATGAAATGACTGAGAGGAGATTTTCCATCCTGCCAGAAACAATAAAAATACTCTGACAAAATGTATAAAACAATCTTTTTTTTGAGATGGGGTCTTGCTCTGCCACCCAGGCTGGAGTGCAATGGTATGATCAACGCTTACTGCAGCCTCAACCTCCTGGGCTCAAGCAATCCTCCCATCTCAGCCTCTCAAGGAGCTGGCACTACAGGTGCACACCACCAGGCTAAGTTTTGTATTTTTTTTTTTTGTTTGTAAAGATGAGGTTGTGCCATGTTGCCCAAGAAAAAAATGAGGTGAGTCCTACTACAGTCTCAGCTTACTGTCTTGAGTTTCTAGGCTGTGATACAGGGAGACAGAACCCAAAAAGAGCCCAGCAGACTCTCTTAGTTGAAAAGATGGAGGTGAGAGTCCAGGGAGACCACGGTGACTGGTGTTCATAAGGCAGAGTACTGGAGAGGAGAGAGCTACAAGGAGAGAGAACTCTGAAGATTTGCAGAGATGCCCCCTCAAGTGCCAGCAAAATGCTGGTGATTGCATGGGTGCAAGGGAAACAAAAAGATTAGAAGACAGTTCCCAGAGCTCACATAGCATCAGGAAAAACACCTGTTTCCACCAGCCAGACTGGAAAAACTTATAATTCATGGGACATTGGGTAGAATACTCAACAAGGTCTTGCCTCAGTATTTGGAGATAATTTGCTCTGGATTGGACAGGGCTTCAGATCTGCCTAACAAATCATAAAAGCATGACCCCAAAAGATCAAACTATTCCCAGATAATTTAACTGCAACCAAGGACTCGAAAATATTATGAAAATCCTAATACTATAGTTATTTCAAAAATATCACAGGAATTCAAACAATCTAATACCCAGTGAGGAAAAATTGGCATAGTCCACCATCCAGTATAAGACTAGCAGGTATGCAAAGAAATATGACAATATAGTCTATGATGAAGAGAGCAGACAAGGACATCAAAATATATTTTATGAATCTCTTCCATGTATTCAAAAGGTTAAGCATAGTCATTGAATACCTGAACAATTCTAAATCAGAGTCATAGAGGTAAAAACTATAATGTCTGAGATAAAAAACATATGGGATTAACAAAAATTAGACATGGTAGAAAAAATGACTCACAAGCTTGAAGATGCAACAATAGAAATGATCCAAAATGAATCACACAGACTCTGGTTTCTCTTCAGATTGTAGAAATCTTTTGCCTTTTACCAAAATGAATCATAAAAAGAATATTAAAGGAAAAAAATGAATGGCACATCAGCGAACTGTGAGACAACTTCAAGTAGCCTAATGTACGCATGATTGGAGCTTCTAGGGGAGAGAGAGGGAGGGGATAAAATTATAATAAATAATGACCAAATAAATTTCAAATTTGATGAAAATTATATTCCCACGGACCTAAGAAGTTTAATGAACCCTAAGCACAAGAAACATTCAAAAGCCCTACACCATGATGCAGTATAATCAAATTATTCAAACTGTTGATAAAATACCTTAAAAGCAGCTGGAGCAAAAGGATATGTTATGTATCAAGAAATAAAAATAAGAATGACATCAGATTTCTCATCAGAAACAATGCAAGAGAGAAGATAATGGAGGAACATTTTTTAAGTACTGAAAGAAAAACTTATTCACCTACAATTTTCTACCAAATGAAAATCTTTCCAAACTAAGATGAAATAAAGGTTCTTTCAGAGATACAAATGCTGAAACAATTAATCACCAGCACATTCACACTATAAGAAATATTAAAGGAAGTCCATCAGGCAGAAGGAAAATCACACCAGTTTGAAATATGGATCTTCATAAGAAATGGAGAGCATCAGAACTGGTAACTATCATATCATGTAAGAAGTTTTCTTACTATTTAAATCTCCTTAAAAGATAATCAACTATTTAAAACAAAATAATGCAATATTTTGGGGTTTATTACATAGGTATAAGTAAAAGGTATGGCATCATTAGCGCAAAATCAAGAGATAAATGAAAGTATATCATTATAAGTTTCTTACATGTGAAATATGTCGTTTGAAAGTAAATTGTGAGAAATTGAAAAAAAAATGGAAAAAAAACACCAAAATAAAGAACACAAACTAAGATAAGTGAGAAGGCACAATCCTGCAGAGATGCAGGGGCATCTCTCCTGGCTTAGCTCCTAAGTTTGGCAAGGCCCAAGACCAGAATGTATCTTATAGCTTATAAGCAAATAAAGAAGATAAAAGATGATAAATGACACAAAGAACAGACGGACAAGTAGAAAACAAATGGGAGGTGATAGACTTAAATGTAACCACACACATTAAACACAAATCTTAGTAAATGTTACATGGGCCCTTGATTAAAAAAATGCAGATTCTGCTAATATTGGGTAGGGTGTTGTATATATTTCAACTAGCTCTTGTTGGTTGATGATGTTACTCAATTCTTCTGTATTCATACTGGTTTTCTGTTTAGTAGTTCCATCAATGGCTGAGAATAGAGTGTTGAAGTCTCCAGTTGTGGATTGGTCTATTTCTCTGTTCAGCTCTATCAGTTTTGATTGATTTTTTTTTTTTTTTTTTTTTTTTGAGACGGAGTCCCGCTCAGTCACCCAGGCTGGAGTGCAGCCGCGCGATCTCGGCTCACTGCAAGCTCCGCCTCCCAGGTTCACGCCATTCTCCTGCCTCAGCCTCCCAAGTAGCTGGGACTACAAGCACTCGCTGCCACGCCCGGCTAATTTTTTTTTTGCATTTTTAGTAGAGATGGGGTTTCACCGTGTTAGCCGGGATGGTCTCGATCTCCTGACCTCATGATCCGCCCGTCTCAGCCTCCCAAAGTGCTGGGATTATAGGCTTGAGCCACCGCGCCCGGCCTTTGATTGATATATTTTAAGGCTCTGTTGTTTGGCATATGTGTGTTTGGGAATGTTATGTCTTCTTGGAAAATTGATCCTTTTATCATTATGTAATTATGTACATGTCTCTCAATGAATGATGAACCTTAGCATCTCATTGCCAGGCTTCTCAGTCACTTTTTAATGGTCCTCACTCCCACACCTTGACTTTGTGATATGGTTTGGCTCTGTGTCCCTATCCAAATCTTGTGTTGAACTGTAATCCCCAGTGTTGGAGGAGGGGCAGGGTGGGCAGTGATTGGATCACCGGGACAAATTTCCCCCTTGCTGTTTTCATGATAGTGAGTTCTCACAAGATCTAGTTGTTTAAAAGTATATAGCACTTTCCCCTTTGCTCTCTCTCCGGATCTGACATGTGCAAATGTGCTTGCTTTCCCTTTGCCTTCTGCCATGATTGTAAGTTTCCTGAGGCCTCCCAGCCATTCTTCCTATACAGTGTGCAGAACCATGAGCCAATTAAACCTCTTTTCTTCATAAATTACCCAGTCTCAGGTAGTTCTTTATAGCAACATGAGAATGGACTAATGCAATGGTCTTTTTATGGCTCCTGCTTTACATTTTTTGTGGTATCGAAATCTGAAGATTTACATTTTCCCCTATTTTTAAAAAAATTATCAGAGATTACTTCTTTTAATATGTTCTCTTCTGTGTTCTGTATGCTTTCTTCTATTGGAACTTTGATTAGGTGTATATTAGACCAAAGTTCCTTTCTTCATCTCTTTGCACTACATTCTAGGCAATCTCTTCCAGTAATTATCTTGCTATTCTTGTGATAGTGAGTGAGCTCTTATGAGATCTGGTTGTTTAAATGTGTGTAGCACATCCCCCTTCTCTCTCTTCCTCCTGCTCTTGCTGTGTAAGATATGCTTGCTTCCCCTTCACCTTCCACCATGATTGTAAGTTTCCTGAATCTTGCCAGCCATGCATCCTGTACAGCCTGTGGAACTGTGAGTCAATGAAACCTCTTTTCTTCATAAATTACCCAGTCTTGGGTAATTTTTTTATAGCAATATAAGAAGGACTAATACACTTTCATCTTCGGATTACAAACTAACATAAGTGAGAAGGCACAACCCTGCAGACGTGGGACATCTCTCCTGGCTTAGCTCCCAAGTTTGGCAAGGCCCAAGACCAGGATGTATCTATCAAATTTGTCTTTATCCAATGATATGGTTTGGCCGTGTCCCCACCAAATCTTATCTTGACTCTTAATCCCCATAATCCCCATGTGTTGAGAAGGGACCTGATGGGAGGTGATTGGATGATGAGGGAGGTTTCCCACATGCTGTTCTTGTGATAGAGTTCATTCTCATGAGCTCTGATGGTTTTATAAGTGTTTGACAGTTCCTCCTTCACATGCTCTCTCTTGCCTGCTGCCATGTAAGACGTGCCTGCTTCCCCTTCCACCATGATCGTAAGTTTCCTGAGGCCTCCCCAGCCATAGGGAACTGTGAGTCAATTAAATCTCTTTCCTTTATAAATTACCAAGTCTCAGGTATTTCTTTATAGCAGTGTGAAAAGGAGTGAATACACCCAAGAAGATCCATGGAGTATGTGAATCACTTGGTCTTGAATGGCTCCTGGATATGTCACTTGAAGACAAGGATAAGAGAGGAAATTCTATTTAGTAAAATAATCTCTGATCTAAGCACTGGTTTTCCAGTGCTCTAAGGTTTATCATTGCTTATTTATGAAATTCTATATATAACTGAACCTTCTGAAGCCTCAGCGTGCGTTAAATGAGGGAGTCCAGGAGATGATTTTTAAGGTCTTTTCCCTCTTAAACTCCTTGAATCCCAAGGATTATGAGTGGAGAGAAGGAAAAATAATAGGAAAAACCTGTTTCCTGAAGAGATGCACCTCGCTCCTAAACATGTTGAATTCTGCCAAAACCAAAGCAGATTTTATCAGCTTCTTCTCCACCTTGATTTTCAGAACTGTGTATATTTTTAGAGACATTATCCACATGTTTTTGATTATTTTACACTTAACTTGACAAAATACTGTTTTCTCAGAGCTTTTTGATGTGATGGAAGCCTTTTCCGCCTTCTTTATAAGCTCTTTCTTTTTTGCACAGAGCGTCTGTTGTATTTGCCTCAATGGACTCCTCAGATCCCTCGCTTGAGGGGAAAAAAGTCCTTGAATTTATTTAAACTCTCAAACCTGTAAGTTTGGATTGGATCCATCTGCCCTTGTCTTTCTAGCCTTTCTCACAAGGCTGTTTTGATCCTTTTCCTATCAGAATGAGGCTCCCCAGATCCTGAGCCAACCTTAACTGGGACAGGATGCGTAAGTCAGACCTTAGCCAGCTGGAGATGTCTGTGCTGCCATCAACCTGCTATCTGGGTCGAGAACCATCTTCCTCTGTATCCTGTCCCCATACTGGGCTGCTGCCTCGGTTCTCCTGCCAGGTATTTCTGCCGCTTGCTGGGATTAAGTCCTCCCTCCCAGTGCAGGGTGCAGCCTGATGGCTCCTGATCTAATCCTGCAAGTGCCTGGGTGCTGCTCTCCTTCTCTCGCTAATGACCAGTTTCCTGTTGTATGTGGACTGACAGCCCAGCTGAGAAGGTGCCATGTGAAATCAGACCTGGGTTTTCAACATCACAGTTCTTCTTCCTCTTTTATTTCAAGTGGGGAGTCTCACTCTGTCCTCCTGGCTGGAGTGCAGTGGCGCGATCACAGCTCGCTGTAGCCTCGAAATCCTGGGCTCAAGTGATCCTTCTGCTTCAGTTTCCCAAGTACCTAGGACTACAGGTGTACATCACTATGCCTCACTAATTTTTAGTAGAGATAGGATCTCCCTTTGTTCTTTAGGCTGGCCTCGAACTCCTGGCCTCAAGGGATCTTCCTGCCACAGCCTCCCAAAGTGCTGGGATTACAGGTATGAGCCACCGAGTTTGGCCTAACATCACAGTTCTTAGATTCCCTTGCATGGCTACATCTCCAGGAGGTTCACCTGCCCCCAGAAATGCCAGGGAAGGGATGGTTCTAGTTTTCCCCACATTACTGACCTCCAGCCACTGGAGAAGTCAGTCTATTCTCTTCTAATTCATTGGCTCCATGTTTCTGGAACATTAAATTGTTGACTGCTTTCCCAGGCACACAAGTTTCTCCTCCTTAGATATGCCTCTAAGGAGGTGACCATGGTGAGATAAACCTACTGTCCCTGAGGTGGTATGGCTCTGTGTCATCTCAAATTGTAATCCCCATGTGTTGAGGCAGGGAACCGGTGGCAGGTAATTGGATCATGCAGATGGATTTCCCCTATGCCGTTCTCGTGATAGTGTGAGTCCTCATGAAGCTAATGGTTTAAAAGCGTGTGACAGTTGCCTTGCCCCACTCTTGCTCCTGTAGCCATGTAAAACGTGTTGTGCTTTCCCCTTTACCTTCCACCATGATTGTAAGTTTCCTGAGGCCTTCCCAGTCATGCGGAACTGTAAGTCAATTAAACCTCCTTTTGTTAGAAAGTACCCAGTTGCAGGTAGTATCTTTAGAGCAGTGGGAAAATGGACTAATACAGTACTCTCCCCTCAAGTGATTAAAAGTCCCTGACTTAGATGCAGATTAGGCTAGAGAGGCAGACAAAGGCTTCTATCAGAGCAGGAGCTCTTACACTTTGGTGTGGATCAGATTCATCTGAAAAACTTGCCAAAACTCAGTTTGCTAGGCCCCACCCCAGACTGTCTGACTCAGGAAATCTAGGATGGCACCTGGGGATTTGCATTTCTGACAGGTTCCCAGTTGCTACCGATGCTTCTGCTATGCAGATGACACTTTGAGAACTGTGGCTGTGTGCAAGGAAGGTAAGCAATGAATAGGAATAAGAGAAACACTTTGGCAGGAGATCCTGATCACTGAGCCTGTCCTTATGGGGCCTTGGAGAACTGCCATGGGCAGCCATGGGGCCTTAAACGATTGCTACCAACCTGGCCTCCCCAGTGCTCCTGGTCACACTTTTAGCAGCAGAGAAAGCAGTGAAAGATTATATAATCCACAGTGTTACCACCTTGCACTCTAAACCTCCCTAAGGCTCCCTCTGTCTCCTAAGGCAGCTCTCCCCCGAGTCTCCTCTGCCAATGACTGTGTGGTGGTGAGACATGAGGAGGTTAGGCACGGTGGCTCACGCCTGTAATCCCAGCACTTTGGGAGGCCAAGGCATGCGGATCACGAGGTCAGCAGATTGAGACCATCCTGGCTAACATGGTGAAATCCCACCTCTACTGAAAATACAGAAAATTAGCAGGGCGTGGTGGCGGGCGCCTGTAGTCCCAGCTACTCGGGAGGCTGAAGCAGGAGAATGGCATGAACCCGGAAGGCGGAGCTTGCAGCTAGCCGAGATCACATCACTGCACTCCAGCCTGGGCGACAGAGCAAGACTCTATCTTAAATGAAAAAATAAAAGAAGGGCAGGCACAGTGCCCAGCACTTTGGGAGGCCAAGGTGGAAGAATCACTTGAGCACAGGAGTTCAAGGCCAACCTGGGCAATATAGTGAGACCCCTGTCTCTACAAAAAATTTAAAAAATTAACTGGGCGTGGTGGCACGTGCCTGTAGTCCCAGCTGCTCAGGAGGCTGAGGCAGGAGGATTGTAAGAGCCCGGGAGTTTGAGGCTGCAGTGACCTATGATTGCATTGCTGCAGTCCTGCCTGGGCAACAGAGGGAGAGTCTGTCTCCAAAATGATAAATAAATAAGTAAAAAGAAAAAAATCAAAGGATTGACTAAATGACAAGGTTTGCTCTCCCCTTTCTTTATTCTCCTTTTTTTAGAGATGGGGTCTCTCTTTGTCACTCAGGCTGGAGTGCAGTGACGCAATCACAGCTCACTGCAGCCTCATCCTCCTGGGCTCCAGCGATCCCCCCACCTCAGATTTCCAGGTAGCTGGGACTTCAGGCCTGCACCACCATGCCCAGCTCCCCTTTCTGTTTGAACTTCACATTCCTATTGTACTTTCAAGTGGGGCCCTGGCAGTCTCCCTGCCTCTGCATGCCCTGGGGAAATGATCTGAACTGGTGTCATAGCTAGGGGAGCCCTGCTGCTCTGAGCGGGCAGATGCAGCCTCGCTAACATTTAGACGGGCATATCTTGCACCTGGGTAGAGGACTGGCCATGCTAATAAAGAATTGCAATTTACATGAGAATGACAACGCGAAACATGAAGAGACTGATAGGGTTTGCCCACAGCCAAATCCTTTCTGCCTGAGTACATTCGATTTGAATTCCTCTAGAAACACCAGCTCCAACGCTCTGGGGCAATATTGAAAAGGTCAGCGAAGGCAATGTCAGACATGGTCTGCGGGTGCTCTACAAGCACTCTGGTGGCAATGCATAACAATATATTCCAGTAGCAACCTGCAGCCCTGGCTCTCCAAAAATCTGTTGCTACCAGCCTTCTTTATTTAACTAATAGCGACAAAAATTTTTTTTTTTTTTTGATGGTGGTTGTTCTTTTACTTTCCCTCCATTTTCCTGCTTCTCTTCAATATCTGTATACAGCCAGCTAACAAGTTTTTTCCAAGACACAGTGAGGATAAATGTTTTGATCTGGCTTCCACACGCAGCCCTCCTTAGAGTGTTTGCACATGAAATATAAATTGAAGCACCTCCAGGGGCTTAGATGCCTGCATGCAGCGTTTACCTAGGAGAGATTTTGGCATAACAGAAACCCTGTGATCTTCTGTCCTGCTTTGCCTCAGGCATAGATGTGTTGAGGGTTTGTTTTTCAAGCTTAAAAAAATATGTATCTGTCATTCTTATGGAAGTAAACAGTGGGTTTGTAGTCAAGAGACTGTGGTATCACAGGCTGGGCTTTCTGGGAGCAGATTTGAGACAAAGGTTGGGGTGTAGGATGTTTATGGGGAAAGGAAGCAGGAAGGAAACAGGACTGAACTGAGAAAGATGGGGAACTGAAGCAGAATCCACAAATCTTCAGTCAATGAAGCAGGAGCTTGGATCAGTATTGGCCCCTGGAGTGTCCCAAGACGAGCAAAAACATCCCAGCCTTTCAATTCCCATCACATTCAGGATCAGGATGTGACTTAGATGTGGGTTACTGCTGTTGACAACAAAAGCCAAACTCTGTCAAACATTTGAAGAGGTTTATTCTGAGCCAGTAGGAATGCCCATGGCCCATGACACAGCCTCAGGAGGTCTTGAGAACATGAGCCCAAGGTGGTGGGGTTACAGCTTGGTTTTATGCGTTTTAGGGAGACAGAAGTTACAGGTAAAGACGTAAACCAATTTGTCAAAATATGTCAGAGGTGTTTAAACCAGAGCAACTCCATTTTGAATAGGGGCTGGGTAAAATAAGGCTGGGACCTCCTGGGCTGCATTCCCAGGAAGTTAGGAATTCTTAGTCACAGGATGAGATAGGAGGTTGGCACAAGATACAGATCACGAACACCTTGCTGATAAAACAGTAAAGAAGCTGGCCAATGGGCATCATGGCTCACGCCTGCAATCCCAGCACTTTGGGAGGCTAAGACAGGCAGATCACCTGAAGTCAGAAGTTTGAGACCAGCCTAATCGACATGGAGAAACCCCATTTCTATTAAAAACACAAAATTAGCTGGGCATGGTAGTACATGCCTGTAATCCCAGCTGCTCGGGAGGCTGAGGCAGGAGAATTGCTTGAACCTAGGAGGCAGAGGTTGTGGTGAGCTATGATCATGCCGTTGCACTCCACCCCAGGCAACAAGAGTGAAACTCCATCTCAAATAAAAAAAAAAAAGAAACCGGCCAAAACCAAAATGGCCACAAAAGTGACCTCTGGTCATCCTCACTGCTCATTGTATGTTAATTAGAATGCATTAGCATGCTGAGAGACACATCAGCACCAACACAGTTTACAAATGCCATGGTAACACCCGGAAGTTACCCTATGATGTCTAAAAAGGGGAAGAACCCTCATTTCCAGGAATTGCCCACTCCTTTCCTGGAAAACTCATGAATAATCTACCCCTTGTTTAGCATATAATCAAGAAGTAAGCATTCGTATGCTCAGTAGGGCAGCCCATTCCACTGCTTTGCCTATGGAGTAGCCAATCTTTTATTCCTTTACTTTCTTAATAAACTTGCTTTCATTTTACTCTATGGACTTGCCCCGAATTCTTTCTTGCGCAAGGTCTAAGAACCTTCTCTTGGGTTCTGGATTGGGACGCCTTTTGAGTAATATCTTCATAGAAAGTATATATTGGTTCAGCCCTGAGACACAGGCCATCTTGAAGGTGGAGCTTACATGTCATTAGGTAAATTTAAAGATTTTCTGATTGACAATTGGTTGAAGAAGTTAGCTTTGCCTAAAGAGTTGAAGTCAGCAGAAATAAATGCTTGCGTTAAGATAAGGAGGTTGGGTTTTACGTAGATGAAGCCTCTAGGTAACAAGCTTCAGAGAGAATGAATGGTAAATGCCTCTTTTAGGATCTTTTTTTTTTTTTTTTTTTTTTTTTTTTGACGGTGTCTCGCTCTCTCGCCCAGGCTGGAGTGCTGGAGTGCAGTGGTGCGATCTCAGCTCACTACAAGCTCCGCCTCCGGGTTCAAGCCACTCTCCTGCCTCAGCCTCCCGAGTAGCTGGGACTACAGGCACCCTTCACCCCGCCCGGCTAGTTTTTTTTTTTTTTTTGTGGCGGCGGCGCGCTCTGTCGCCCAGGCTGGAGTGCGGTGGCGCGATCTCGGCTCACTGCAAGCTCTGCCTCCCGGGTTTACGCCATTCTCTTGCCTCAGCCTCCCGAGTAGCTGGGACTACAGGCACCGCTACCACGTCCGGCTAATTTTTTTTGTATTTTTAGTAGAGACGGGGTTACACCGTGTTAGCCAGGATGGTCTCCATCTTCTGACCTGGTGATCTGCCCGTCTCGGCCTCCCAAAGTGCTGGGATTACAGGCGTGAGCCACTGCACCCGGTCTCTTTTAGGATCTTAAAAGGTGTCAGACTCTTAGTTAATTCTCTCCTGGGTCAGGAAAAGGACTGGAAAGGGAAGGAGATTCTCTACAGAATGCAAATTTCTCCCACAAGAGATGGCTTTGCAGGGTCATTTCAAAATACGACAAAGACATATATTTTGGGGTAAAATACTTTGATTTCCTTCCGAGCCTGCTGTCTGTCATGTGATACTATACCAGAATCAGGTTGGAAATTGGTATATTATTGTTAGTGGAAAGGGATTCTGATCCAGACCCCAAGAGAGGGCTCCTGGATTTTGCACAAGAAAGAATTTGGGGTGAGTCCATAGAGTAAAGTGAAAGCAAGTTTATTGGGAAAGTAAAAGAGTAAACAATGGCTATGCCATAGGCAGAGCAGTGGTGTGTGCTGCTGGATGAAGGATACTTATAGTTATTTCTTGATTATATGCTAAACAAGAAGTGGATTATTCTTGTTTTCCAGGACAGGAGTGAGCAATTTTCCCGGAACTGAGGGTTTCTGCCCGCTTTACACTATATACGGTAACGTCTGGGTGTTGCCATGGCATTTGTAAACCGTCATGGTGCTGGTGGGAAAGTCTCTTAGCATGCTAATGCATCATAATTAGAGTGTAATGAGCAGTGAGGACAACCAGAGGTCACTTTTGTCACCATCTTGGTTTTGGTGGGTCTTGGCCGGCTTCTTTACTGCATCCTGTTTTATCAGCAAGGTCTTTGTGACCTGTATCTTATTCTAAACTCCTGTCTCATCTTGTGATTAAGAATTCCTCACCTCCTGGGAATGCAGCCCAGTAGGTCTCAGTCTTATTTTACCCAGCCCCTGTTCAAGATGGAATCACTCTGGTCACTTGGGTTCAAACGCCTCTGACATTATTGCTACAAAATGTCTGTTCTGTGGTCTTATGATCTCTATTTTAATGTTAACGCTGGTTAGTTGTGCCCAAACTCCAAAGGGAAGGGGTATATTGAGACATGTACCCCTCTTTCTGTCATGGCCTCAACTAGTTTTTTAGTTTTTTTTTTTTTTTTTTTTTTCAGATCTCCTTGTTCAAGAAAGGGGTTCACTCGGTTGGTTGGGGCCTAGGAATTTTATTTTTGGTTTACACCTTTGTGGTGTGACCATGAGTGAGTGGCTCTCGGCAGCTGACCTGAAGTGCAGGCTTATTATATAGGTAAATTGCGTGTCACGGGAGTTTGGCATGCAGATTATTTTGTCACTCAGGTAATAAGCACACGTAGTTTTTCACCAAAAGCAATTGCAGCCAAAACAAAAATTGACAAATGTAACCTAATTAAACCAAAGTGCTTTTACACAGCAAAACAAACTATCAACAGAGTAAACAGAAAACCTACAGAATAGGAGGAAATATTTGCAGACTATGCATCCGACCAAGGACAGTTACCCAGAATCTATAAGAAACCTAAACATATTAACAAGAAAAAACAAACGACCCCATTAAAAAGTGGGCAAAGGCCATGAATGGACACTTATTGAAAGAAGACATACATATGGCCAGCAAACATGGAAAAATGCTCAACATCATGAATCATTAGAGAAATGCAAATCAAAACCACAATGAGATACCATCTCACACCAGTGAAGATGGCTATTATTAAAAAGTCAAAATATAAAAGATGCTGGCGAGGTTGCCTAGACAAGGGAATGCTTATACACTACTGGTGAGAGTGTAAATTCGTTTAGCTGTTGTGGAAAGCAGTTTGGTGATTTCTCAAAGAACTTAAAACAAAACTCCCATTTGACACAGGAGCATCTTTTATTATTCATAATAAGCTCCTTTCATCCACACTTGAGTTTATGCTGATGAGGTAACTCCTGGAGGAAGGGAGATGGTTGCCAGAGGAACCAACCATGGGGTTAGAGGGCTGAAACTTTCAGCCCCACCCCCTGACCTCCAGGGAGAGGTGAGGGGGTGGAGATTGAATCTCTAATGGCAAGTGACTTGATCAGTCGTTCCTACATAATGGAACTTCCATAAAAACTGTAAAGGATGGGACTCAGCGAGCTTTTGAGTTGGAGGACACATTGAGATGCTGGGAGGGTGGTGTGCCCCGAGAGGGTTTCAGAGCTCTGCACCCTTTTCCCATACCCTGACCTATATCTTTATATATGGCTGTTTCATTTATTTGTATCTTTTATAATATTATTTTTTTTTGAGACTTGCTTTGTCACCCAGGCTTGAGTACAGTGGCGTGATCATAGCTCACTGCAGCCTCAACTTTGAGGCTCAAACAATCCTACTGCCTGGGCTTCCAGAGGAGCTGGGAAGACAGGTGCATGCCACCACGCGCTCAAATTGTTTATCTTTTGGCAGAGACAGGTTCTTGCAACATTGACTAGTTGGTCTCGAACTCTTGGACTCAAGCGATCCTCCTGCCTAGGCCTCCCAAGTAGCTGGGACTACAGGTAAGTGTCACCATGCCCAGCTAGAATACAGGTAATTTGAATAACATGGTGATTGATGCCACAGTAGGGGAAGGCTGGGGTGAAACGAAGCATACAGAAATCACATGGGGTTTGATCTCTGGTGTGATGAAGGTTTCTTAGAGACCACCCGGCCTGAGTGAGTCTTGAAGTTCTACCACCTCAAGAAGAAGATGGAGAAGAAAAGAGGAGTCAGGGAAACATATTTCACATAAAAAAAAAAAAAAAGAAAAGAAAACAAAACTAAGAAACCACGAGCTGAGGCATGGAAACCTATGGCAGCAATGTGTATGGACAACGGCTCTTGGGTTTTGTGAAAATCTCACATGTGAACCATGGGGCTGGACAGAGACAGGTGTGAGTCAGTCAGGTCATGGTGGATCTCACAGCTCCATGCATTTGAACTTGATTCTAAATCAGGAATGGAACCATTGAAAGAAACTGAAAGGAAAAGGGAAATCTCTGGGGGAAGGGCCCACGGGGGTCTTCTAATCTCTGGAGGGTCATTCTAGGAGGAAGAATTGCTGCAGGCAGCTCTGGAATGCAGAGCTGGCACCAGTGGGCTAATGAACAAGCAAGTCCTTTAAAATTATGTATTAATTTTGAGACAGGATCTCACTCTGTTGCCCAGGCTGGAGTGCAGTGGTGGGATCATAACTCACTGAAGCCTCAAACTCCTGGGCTCAAGTGATCCTCCTGCCTTAGCCTCCTGAGTAGCTGAGACCACAGGCACAACCTGCTAATTTTTTATGTTTTGTAGATATAGGGTCTGGCTATGTTGCCCAGGCTGGTCTCAGACTCCTGGGCTCAAGCAATCCTCCCACTTTGGCGTCTTTTTTTTTTTTTTTTTTTTTTGAGATAGGGTCTTGTTCTGTTGCCCAGGCTGGGGTGCAGTGGTGCTATCTCAGTTCATTGCAACCTCTGCCTCCTGGGTTCAAGCAATCCACCCACCTAAGCTTCCTGAGTAGCTGGGACTATAGGTATGCACTACCTTGCCCATCTAATTTTTGTATTTTTTGTAGGGATAGGGTTTTACCATGTTACCCAGGCTGGTCTTGAACTCCTTGGCTCAAACGATCTGCCTGCCTCAGCCTCCCAAGGTGCAGGGACTACAGGCATGAGCCACCATGCTCAGCCCCTTGGTCTCCTTTTTAATAATATAATCTGCCTGAGTGCTGGCTGCCTGCTTGGACTTGAAAACCACAGCCCTAGAGGTTTTGAAGCATTGGTGTCACATGGAAACTTAGGATATAGCATTTCTCCAAGTGCATTCTGCAGATTTCCAGCATTGGGATCATCTGGGAGCTTGTTAATAATGAAGATTCTTGGGCCCCGCCTTAGATCTACTGAATCAGAATATTTTTGGGAAAGATTCAGGCATATGTATTTTGAACAAGTTTCTCATGAAATTTGAGAGTCATGGCCATAGTAGACACTGCCTTCAATGGAGAGTTGGACTAGATGACTTCTCCAAGGTTTTTTCCAAACTTTTGGCTTTTACTGTCTACAAAAGACAATCTGAGGAGCTATGGCCAGACACCTTTTGGGGCATGGCAGGGTTGCAGAATGGGGTCTTGCTCTGTCTGGAGCCAGACCCAGGCTGGAGTTCGGTGGCACAGTCATAGCTCACTGCAGCCTCAAACTCCACGGCTCGAGTGATCCTCGCACCTCCATCTTCTGAGTTACTGGGACTACAGGCATGCAGCACCCCACCTGGCTAATTTTTAGATTTTTTTTGTAGAGACAGGGTCTTGCTCTATTGCCCAGGCTGGTCTCTGACTCCTGGGCTCAAGCGATTCTTCTGCCTCAGCCTTCCAAGTTTTTGGGACTACAGGCGTGCACCACCACGCCTGGCTAAGTTTTAGATTTTTTTGTAGAGACAGGGTCTTGCTCTGTTGCCCAGGCTGGCCTCTAACTCCTGGCCTCAAGTGAACCTCCTGCCTTGGCCTCCCAAAGCACTGGGATACAGGCCCAAGTCACTGTGCCTGGCCCGCAGGACACTTTAAAGGAAGAAGGAAGCTATCATGAATGGAAGATGTGAATAGGGTGTACAGGTGTCTTTCTTGATCATCCGTGTTTCTAAGGCCTTTTTTTTTTTTTTTTTTCTGTCACACAAGCTTTCCAGTTCTTCTCTCCTCTTCCCTACCTGGATTTTCCAGGTGGTCAGTGTCCACCACAAGAAAAATGACTCTGTGCATTAGCTCAGTTGCTAAAGCTCTGCTCCTTCACACAAATAGTGGCCTGAGTTCAACCCCCAGCTTATGGAATGAATCCTTTCTGGTTTATTGACTGGGCGCAGTGGCTCACGCCTGTAATCCCAGCAGTTTGGGAGACCAAGGTCAGTGGATCACCTTAGGTCAGGAGTTTGAGACCAGCCCGGCCAACATGGAGAATCCCTGTCTCTACCAAAAATACAAAAAACAAAAAAAATTATCCTGGTGTGGGGGTGCATGCCTGTAATCCTGGCTACTCGGGAGTCTGAGGCAGGAGAATCACTTGAACCCAGGAGGTGGAGGTTGCAGTGAGCCTAGGTAGCACAGAGTGTAGCCTGGGCAACAGAGTGAGACTCTGTCTTAAAAAAAGAAAGAAAGAAAGAAAGAAAGAAAGAAAGAAAGAAAGAAAGAAAGAAAGAAAGAAAGAAAGAAAGAAAAACAAAAGACAAGAAAAATGACAGTTTTTTGGTCCCTTCCCAGTTCTCTTAAGTGACGTGGATCCATCTCTATGCAATGTACATCTCTAGAAATGCCCTGGGTATGGAGTCAGGCTACTTTGGCAGAGTGTAATTCAGAGCTTAGAATAGGAGGAAAAGAGGTGCTTTAAATACGATGCCATTCAGCCAAACAAAACTGGCCAGTGGAACGAATTCAGTGTTACTGCATGAGTAGGCACAGGATGGCAGAAATAACCATGCAGACCATGCCTATAATCTCAACACTTTGGGAGGTTGAGGCAGAAGGATCCCTTGAGCCCAGGACTTCCAGGTCAGCCTGGACAACATAGCAAGATCCCATATCTACAGAAAAAAAGTCAGGAGTGGTGGTACATGCCTTTAGTCCCAGCTACTACTAGGGAGTTTGAGGCAGGAGGATGGCTTGAGCCCAGAAGTTCAAGGCTGCAGTGAGCTATGATTGTACCACTGCAGTCCAGCATGGGTTACATGTCAAGATCCTGTTTCTAAAAGACAAAAACCAAAACAAAAGAAAAGAAGAAATAACCACACACATTAGTCCTTTTCACTTTCAAGTTTTCCTGTAGATTGCAGGTCAGCAGATTAAAGCCTCCCTTGTCACACATCAGGAGCTAGTCTGAAGGCTTGGCCTCTGGTGCTTTTTTGTATTTCCCTTCAATGTTGCTGCCTTCTCAGTTGCAGATTTGTTTTTTGTTTGTTTTGTTTGTTTGTTTTTAAAACAAAGTCCTGCTCTGTTGCCCAGGCTGGAGTACAGTGGCATGATCTCAGCTCACTAAAACCTCTGCCTCTCAGGTTCAAACAATTCTCCTGCCTCAGCCTCCCGAGTAGCTGGGATTACAGGCACACACTGCCATTCCTGGCTCATTTGTATTTTTAGTAGAGACAGGATTTCACCATGTTGCCCAGGCTGGTCTCGAACTCCTGACTTCAGGTGATCCGCCCACCTTAGCCTCCCAAAATGCTGGGATTACAGGCGTGAGCCACCACAGCCAGCCCTCAAGTGTGGATTTGATTGATGAGTTCGTCTTATGAAGTCACTGCATCCACCTTATTAGGAAAACTTCAGACCTGGTATTCAGTTTGTCAACCCAGATGATACGGTCCCCGAACTTGTTTAGAAAATATTTTACTGAAATCAAATTACACTCTTGCCATCTTCTTCCCAGTGTCTAGGGGGATAATACCAACCCAGTTTAGCCATCTTTGTCTATTCATTTTTGGTTGCGCTGCTAGATGCTGAAATGGGCCCCAGCTGGAAAGCAACACTCATTCAATGTGAATGTATTGTTTGTTTCATTTTATTTTTTGCTGTCTCTCTTATTGTATGGTAAACATTCTTCTCCCAGCGCTTCTCCAAGACCGGGGAATGCACAATTTAAGTTTTAGAGTCACACCTGTTTTCTATTAGTTGTTGTCCGTTATTTTAATTCTCCGCCTATTGTGTGTGTTCTGAAAATGTAAGTAAATCAACGTCTTCATTCAAAAGTGAGACCCTGAGTAGCATTTCATGAGTAAAATTTGTATTATCCACATCAAATGCAATGAAGACTTCCAATGAATAAGTCTTGATTATCAGGTGCACACATCCTAGGAATTCAAGGAAGGGGAGAGGAGAACTGAAAAGCATGTGATTAGGGGCAGCATGAAGGTTTCCAAACCACAGATTTCACAGAGCAACCATGCTAAGTGATTGCGTAAAAGAATGAAGATGCTTCAAAAGTGCTCTCGTGAGAGTGAATGCAAATGATGCATTTAATGGAAAATAATCAGAGAACACTCTTCCAACAAAGAGCAGAGGACAGGAGAGAAGATTCCATTGGGGTCAAGAAACCCTAGTCCCTGTTACCAGCATGATGGGGTCTGCTACTGTACCTTCTGGAACTCCCTGCCCATTGCTTCTTTTTTTTTAGACAAAGTCTTTCTCTGTCGCCCAGGCTGGAGGGCTGGAGTGCAATGGTGTAATCTCAGCTCGCTGCAACCTCTGCCTCCTGGGCTCAAGCAGTTCTCCTGCCTAAGCCTCCTGAGTAGCTGGGACTACAGGCGTGCACTACCATGCCCAGCTAATTTTTGTATTTTTAGTAGAGAGGGGGTTTCACCATGTTGGCCAGGCTGGTCTTGAACTCCTGACCTTAGGTGATCTGCCCACCTCGGCCTCCGAAAGTGCTGGGACTACAGGCGTGAGCCACCGCACCTGGCCCCACATTGCATTTTCTGTAAACCTGAAAGAGTCCCATTTGCCCATTTCAGATAAAAGAAAACATCTGCAAAAATTCCTAGCATTGAAGAGAGTCGCAGCATTCATGCAGTCCCACATACATCTACACTGGCATCATGCTTGTTTTCCTAAATTAAAGATTTGGGCTAACCTATGTTTACTTGCCAAGCAACTAGTTTTGTTTTTTATTTTTTTTTCTTTAAAAAGAGTCAGAATGTGGTAAAATAAATAGTAAGCTGTCACATAGTTATCCCCAGCCGGGCTCCTCATCTCAGCCACAGAACCCAGAAATGGACTTGAGTAACTATTTTTCTCTATTCGCGTAAGAATAGAACATAACTTAAACCTTTTGGAATGAACCAGAAGAGAATTTCGGTGGGGTGCGGTGGCTCACACCTGTAATTCCAACACTTTGGGAGGCTGGGGCAGGAGGATCGCTTGAGCCCAGGAGTTTAAGACCAGCCTGGTAACATACCAAGACCCTGTCTTTACTTAAAAAAAAAAAAAAAAAAAATACAAAACTTACCCAGGCATGGTGGTGTGTACCTGTAGTCCCAGCTACCTGAGTGGCTGAGGCAGGAGGTCAAGGCTGCAGTGAGCCCTGATTGCACCACTGCAGTCAAGCCTGGGCAATAGAGTGAGACCCTGTCTCGAACAAAACAACAAAACAAACAAAACATAAAAAGAAGAGGATTTAAATTGGTACAGTGGGTGCCTTAGGGCAATTTTCTGGTGGACCCCAGGTAGAGAATTCTGCTGGTTCTTCAGCTAATGTAAAAATATATCTTTGAAGTTCTTAAGCTTCTTTCTTTTTTTTTTTTTTTTTTTTTTTTTGATTGAGACAGCGTCTTGCTGTGTCACCCAGGCTGAAGTGCAGTGGCATGATCATGACTCCTTGCAGCCTTGACCTCCTGGGCTCAGGTGATCCTTTTGCCTCAGCCTCCTGGGTAGCCGGGACCACAGGTGTGCACAACCACACTGAGATAATTTATAAATTATTTGTACAGATGGGATGTTGCTCTGTTGCCCAGGCTGGTCTCAAACTCCTGGCCTCAAGTGATCCTCCCTTCTTGGCCTCCCAAAGTGCTGGAATTATAGGCGTGAACCACCACGCCCAGCCAGTGTGATATAGTAAGCACACTGCAGTCACAAGGTTCACTGCACGTGGCCAGAACCTGTTGGCCTGGTAGATCAATAGCTTGCACACCAGCAACCCTTACTTGGGCATCTGAGAAAGGTTTTCCCAGAGTTCTGGGTCTACAAAAAAATTTCTGACTTATTCTTCCAGTACTTACTTCACTTAATTCTAGCCACGAAGAGGATTGACTCTCTGTCCTCTTTACATTGCAATGTTCATTCTAGTTTCTGTCCAATCTTTCACCTGTTTCTATGATCAAACTTCTGGAAGGAGTTTCTGGGTATCCTGGCTCTACTTCTCCAACTCTTATTCACTTTTTAGCCCGTTATTGTAAGGCCTTTGTCTCCTGTCTCCCCACTGTTGTCCCCATCATGGACATGGCTTTGTTTTTTTTTTTTTTAATACAGGCCATACTCTGTAGCTCAGGCTGGCCAGTCCTCTATGCCAACAACCCCAAAATCTACCTTTGTTGTGAGTCCTTAAAGGCAATGCCTCCTGTCTATGGCATCGCTCCACCCTATATAAAAGGCTTTCTGTGATCTGGGGCTACCTGCTTCTTCTTCTCTTCCCTTTCTCTTTCTGAATTGCTCTCTGCCACTGCTTAATAGTCCCTAATTTCCTACTGTGACCCAGAATTATTTTTTGCCTCTGTGCTTATGTTTCTTCCCAGACTAATTGTATTGAGTTCTTTAAGGATGCAGACAGTACCTCCTGGCCACTCTGAAGAGGAGTTTGAGTGGCTGCCTGGGCGGGGGAAGTACCCCTTGCTATGTTCTCAAGTGGCCTGCATGTACTCACAATGGGCTCAGGGCTGAATAGATGGTGAGGAAGTGGATTCAGCATACCCAGATGACTGTTTTTAGGAGATGGCTATAATCTATTTGTCTCCCTCAATAGGCAGGGAGCTCCTAGAGGGTGGAAAACTATGATTTTTTTTTTTTTCACCTTGGCAACCTCAGTTGCAAAGCAGATGAAATTGAGTCATGAATGTACTATATGTGTGACCAGAACAAGCCTTACCTGATGCTAACCTTGCCTGTGGACTTTTCGGTTGCAAGAGCTGACGTACATTCCCTTTATTATTTGAGTGGTGTTTTTTTTGTGCATTGCAGTTGAGAGCGCTGCAACTCCTAAGTATTTTAACACTGTTCTCCTGCCTTCTGACCCCTGCCTTGTCCCCCATTGGTTTGACTTGGTCTCATTTATCTCAACCATGAGGGCCTATGGTTGCTGGACTGATGGTTAGAAAGGTCACATTCCATATCTAAAAGTGGAAGTTTCATAGACATATGTCTTTTATTTGCTGGCTGATGCTATAAATTACCCTTTTATGGGGGTCAAAAATGGAAATGAAACATTTAAGCAGACAATCCTTTAAAATAAAACAGTAAAGGCTGGGCGTGGTGGCTCCTGCCTGTAATCCCAGCAGTCTGGGAGGCAGAGGCAGGAGAATTGCTTGAGCCCAGGAATTTGAGACATGCCTGGGCAACACAGGGAGACCTGATCTCCTCAAATAATAAAGAAATAAGCTGGGTGCAGTGGCACACATCTGTGATCACAGCTATTTGGGAGGATGACGTTGGGGGATCTCTTGAGCCTAGGCAGGTGAGGCTGCGGTGAGCCTCAATGGTGCTGCTGCACTGCAGTCTGGGTAACAGAGTGAGACCCTGCCTCAAAAAGACCCCCAAAAAGCAATAACAACCACAAGAAACCCAGTATATTCATTAATTAAAGAATAAGTAAAAATTCTAAATAGGTACCCAAGGCAATAAAAATGAAAACTATATAGAAAGAAAGAGAATAATGTAGGCAGGCATTCTGGCAGCAAGGGATGTGGTTCCACCAACCTGGATGATTTTGCTGGGGCTACATTCTCTACTAGCCCTTATTTTCTTCTTATGTGACATGAAAGAAGAGAAGCAGATGATCTCCCAGGTCCTCTCTGGGTCTAAACATCCATGATGTATGGAGGTTTGAATTCAATTGATTATTTTTTAGACTCTTTTGTGTATGCCGGCTTGAGGCCAGCTCTCCCTGCCCAGTCTTTCTGACAGTGATGAGTTGCAAACTCATATAGAAGGGAGTTCTCTGTCTTCAATTCGTGAGACATATCTTGCTCTATTACTTGGGGTAACTCAATTCAATTCACATTTGATTCAACATTGACTGAATAGTTACTTCAGCCAAATTACAAAGGAGTCTCGTGGTTTCCCTGGTGAACCTTGGGGAAGTCTGATGATATTCTACTCTCTCTCCTTCAATCAACAGACATTTATTGATCACCGACTGCAGCCTAGATATGGAGCATTAAAGATAAATTAAATGAGACTTCTGTCTTTTGAGGGTGTACCAAACAGTGTTTTAAATAAAAACAGGCTCTGGTGTCAGTCGATCTGGGTTAGATTCCTAGATTTCCTGTTTTCTGTATGACCTGAGGAAAGTCTAAGCCTTTTTAATTAAATTTGGTTTCTTCCTCTGTAAAAGTAGAGATAATAGTAGTATCTATGTTGCAGCGTGACATAGCTTGGCTGTTTGTCCCAGCCCAATTCCCAGTGTGGGAAGTGGAGCTTGGTGGGAGGTGATTGGATTATGGAAGCAGATTTCTCGTGAATGGTTTAGCACCATCCCCTTGGTGCTGTCCTTTTGATAGTGAGGGAGTTCTCACAAGATCTGGTCATTTAACAATGTGTGACTCTTCTCCCAGCAACCCTTTCTCTTGCTTCTGCCTTTGCCCTGTGATGTGTCTGCTCCCACCTCCCTTTCCACCGTGAGTAAAAGCTCTCAGACGCCTCCCCAGAAACTGAGCAGATACCAGTGTCATGCTTCCTGTACAGCCTGCAGAACCAAGAGCCAATTAAACCTCTTTTATTCATAAACTACCCAGTCTCAGGAATTTCTTTATAACAATGCAAGAACAGCCGAATACATAGAGTGTGTCAAGGCTGAATATACAAAGGCTAGCACATGGTAAGTGCTCAACGAAGAGACAATTTAGTTGCTCATGTGTTACAAAACATAAAAGAAATCCAATCATTGATTTGAAGGTTTGATAAAAATGTTTAGCTTTTACTGAATTCATGGGAAGAGGACATTGACAATGGACTTGGAAATAAGTTGGGGTCTTGTAGACAGGAAAGGGGTTGCAAAGAATTCTAGATTGAAGGGATGGCAAGACAAAGATTGGCCGCATAAATATGATTGGGGATGATACGTTTCCGTAGAATGGGAGTGAGATAATCTGTAGCATCCTTTGGCACAGGTTTTACCAGTCTGTGGCCTGTTAGGAACCAGGAAGGTGAGCCGCGGGCAGGTGTGTATTCTCACCTGAGCTCCACCTACCACGATCAGCAGTGGCATTAGATTCTTATAGGAGTGTGAACTCTATTGTGAACTGTGCATACAACGGATCTAGGTTGTACACTCCTTATGAGAATCTAATGCCTGATGATCTGAGGTGGAAAAGTTTCATCCTGAAACCATGTCTCCCTGCCACCCCCTCTTGTGGAAAAATTGTCTTCCATAAAACCTGTCCCTGGGGCCAAAAAGGTTGGGGACTGTTCCCCGGAGATAAGACAGAAAATATAGAATATAGCTCGAATCTCAGAGTTCTGAAAGTCATGCCAAACAATTCCTAAGTCAATTGAGAATGGTGAAAGATTTTCAAGAGATGTGACATCATATCTCTGTTTTTTTTTTAAGTTTTATTTTATTTTTCACAGACACATGATAATTGCACATATTTATGGGGTACAGTATGATGTTTTGATACATGTATATATCATGTAATTATCAAATTAAGATAATTGGCATATCCATCATCTCAAACAGTTATCCTTTCTTTGTGGTGAGAACATTCAAAATTCTCTCTTCTAGCTACTTTGAAATATTTACCTCTGGAGGCTGGTCATGGTGGCTCACACCAGTAATTGCAGCCCTTTGGGAGGGCTATGGGGGTGGATTGCTTGAGATCAGGAGTTTGAGACCAGCCTGGCCTACATGGTGAAACTCTGTCTGTACTAAAAATACAAAAATACACCTTCTTCACAAGATGGCAGTGGGGAGAACGACGCAGGAGGAACTACCAATAAAACCATCAGATCTCGTGAGAACTCACTCACTATCATGAGAACAGCATGGGGGAAACCGGCCCCATGATCCAATCACCTCCACTGGGTCTCTCCCTTGACACATGGGGATAATGCAGATTACAACTGAAGATGAGATTTTGGGTTGAGGACACAGCCAAACCATATCGGGAATGTAGCATGGGGCTGGGCTGGAGAGAAGATTGGAGCTCTGTTTTGGAGGCGGTACTCATAGGACTTCATGATGAATTGGATATGAGTGGGAGGAATCAAGAACAACTCCCGGATTTGTATCCTGCACAACCAGTAACTAGCACCATCCAAATACTGTCCTGAAGGTAGAGGAGGAACAAGAGAAAATCAAGGATCTGGGGTTAGATGTGATGTGTTTGGGTTTTCTGTGAGACGTCATGAGGCAGTAGGCATATCCATTTGATGTTCCAAGAAAAAAATCTGTGCTGAAGTTAAATTGTGAGGGTCAGAAGTAGTCATTCCTTTAGCAATATTTATGGAGCATTCAGTATTCCCTAATAGGAACTGGAAATAAATCAGTCTGTAAGACAAAGTGCCTACCCTCACGCAGTTTACCTTCTAGCAATGGAGAGAGACAACGAAGAAGTAAATAAATAAAATGATGGCTGCATTTGATAAGTGATGAGATAGAGTAAGTATGAAGGCTTTGTAGATGCTTTGAGCAGGGAAGGCCCTTCTGAGGAGGGGATATTCGAGGATAGAATGTGAATTTTTTAAAATTAATTTTTTAAAGAGACAGAGTCTTATTCTGTTGCCCAGGTTGGAGTGCAGTGGTGCAATCATAGCTCCTGGGCTCAACTGATCCTCCCACATCAACCTCCCGAGTACCTGGGACCACAGGTGCACGCCACCATGCTGGGGTATTTTTTATTTTTTAGTAGAGTCAGGGTCTTGCTCTCTTGCCTATGTTGGTCTTGAACTCCTGGCCTCAAGCAACCCTTCTGCCTCAGCTTCCCAAAGTACTGGGACTACAGATGTGAGCCACTGTGCTCCACCCAGGATGTGAAGATTTGTGGGAGGGGCATTTCAGGAGGAGGAAACTCAAAGTTGAAAAACCAAGAGCTGGGAAAGGGCTTGGCATATGTAAGTTTCTCAAAGAAGTCACCAGTTACCGAATCAGAGGAGTTGAAAGAGTGTGGACAACCTCAAAATGAACATTGGAGGTCTCCAGCATTTATGTCGATTGGAAGGAGAGGAAGAGGCCTGACACCTAGGGTTGCCCAGCAGGTAACTGGAACTCCAAGCCTGGAAATTGGGAATGGGGTTTGGGTTGGAAGTAGGGATTTGGGAGTCATAAATTACCAGTGCGGCAGCTGATGTCAAGGCGGAGACAGATGCATTTATCACCGTATATGGTGTGAAAAGAGAAGAGAACCAAGCACAGAAACTCATGAGAGAATGGACAAGCCTCAGAGGCCAAGAATGAGCAATCTGAGAGGTGGGAAGGAAAGCAAGAAAGGCAGGCTGTGAGAAGCGACTGCGTTAGGAAGGACAGGTGCCCCATGTGTCTGGTGCAGCTCAGAGGTCGAGTGCAGGGGAGAGGAAGACCAAGCAGTTGGAGACACCCTGGAATGATGAGATGGGAAGTTGAATTGCAGGGGGGTGGCATGAGCACACGAGGAAAGAAAACGGATTCAGCCACTGGGAACTGCTGTTCTAAAATGTTTGCAGTGAGGCTGGATGTGGCGGCTCATGCCTGTAATCCCAGCACTTTGGGAGGCCAAAGCGGGCAAATCATTTGAGATCAGGCGTTCGAGACCAGCCTGGCCAACATGGTGAAACCTCATCTCTACTAAAAACACAAAAAATTAGCTGGGCTTGGTGGCACACATCTGTTACCCCAGCTACTCAGGAGGCTGAAGTGTGAGAATTGCTTAAACCCAGGAGGCGGAGGTTGCAGTGAGCCGAGATTGCACCACTGCACTCCAGTTGAGTGACAGAGCAATACTCCATCTCAAAAAATAAAGTAAAATAATAAAATAAAATGTTTGCAGTGAAAGACAAGATGGATTGGGTAATAGTTTGAGAAGGAGGAAGGACTATGAGGAGTTTCTTTGTTTGCAAGAATTCGTTTGTTTTCTTTAGAATGGACTCTGTGCCAAGTCTGGACCTTATTTTGGGGTTGTAAATTTTATTGGCTTTTGGGAACTTTGTTATGCTGAGGTTGAGACAGCATCACAAGACTCTCCACTTGGCCCAGACCCTTCCTTTTGGCTCACGTAAAGAACACTCAAATCAATTGGGCAAGCAGGTCTTGCACTTGATCCAGGAAAGTTTCCATATTTACTCTAAGATGACAGGTGCACCTCATCATGACCCTCCTGATTTCCAATCCACCTACCAACTATTTCCTTTTAAAGCCTTGTACATAGTAGGTGCACAGTGAATAGCTGTGGTTCAGTTGGATGGGTTTGAAGTACAAAGGGCTTTGAGGCTCCCGTAAATGAGTCGGCAGTGTCTCATCATGTGATATGGGGTATGGGGTATGCACTGATTCTTTTTTTTTTTTTTTGATGGAGTCTCGCTCCATCACCCAGGCTGGCATGCAATGGTGCCATCTCAACTCACTGCAACTTCCCCGTCCTGGGTTCAAGCAATTCTCCTGCCTCAGCCTCCCGAGTAGCTGGAATTACAGGCATGTGCCAGCATGCCTGGCTAATTTTTGTATTTTTAGTAGAGATGGGGTTTCATCCTGTTGGCCAGGCTGGTCTCGAACTCCTGACCTCGTGATCTGCCTGCCTTGGAATCCCAAAGTGCTGGGATTACAGGCATGAGCCATTGTGCCCGGCTGTGTGCTGATTCTTTAAAATCTACAGTGTTTCATACGCGTGGGCTCACGGAGTCCCACTGGAGGGGTCTCAAGTTGAGGATGGATATGCCACTGACTGTTCTTCTTAAGCCTGAGAATTTTTTTTTTATGCTAACACCTCACTCTTCTAATTAAATTTAAAAACACATAATGCTGTAAAAAGTCAAATAGTATCAGTAGCAGATACTGGGGAAGTGGAAATACGGTGTAGCCAGAGTGTGCCTACCTCCTCTGAGATTCAAGATGTCAAACTGTGTTACTTTGGTTATTGCCTTACAGTATTTCAAAATGTGTTACATTATGTCATGCCACTCTGGAATATGAGGTGAGCCGAAAACTGTCGGATAATGGGCAGACACAAGGGTTTCCTGACAGTATGAATTATCCTTGAGTGGTTTGGCATAAAGTAATCACACCACTCTTTAGGGAGAGGGGGAAAAAAAAAAAGAAACCAGAGCGAGACACTTTGGACCAAGCAGCACTGTAATCAGATTTACTGACCCATGCAGGCAGTGGCGAGCGGCCTGGCCGGGCTGGTGCCCGTGTCATGCTCTGCAAGCTACCCACGGTGCACCTGCATCTGGAGATAGGAAAGCTGTATCCATCAAGGTCTTTCTTGATTAATAGAGCTGTTGCTCATCCAGAGAGGAAAATTAGTGACAGGTAGAAATGACCATTGAATGCATCCTACAAGGCTGCAATTCCTCAGTTGGCTTGTGGCAGCCTGACTCACTGACCCTGTCCCACGGTCACAGCCAAGTGGCACTGTTTTCTGGGGACAGTGTGATTCACAGCTTGGAGAATGTGGCTTTATTTTGCAAACAGGCATTTCACGAATGGTTGGTTTTGTGTGTTTGTGTGGGTGCATGTGCACACAAACTGCTTTATTCTATAAGCAAAGATGTTCTATTTTTACAAGTGCTTTTTATAATCTGGATTTGCATCTCTATTAAAAATGGCAAATAATGAGCATTTAAAATGGGAGCTGCAATGACAACTGTTGATGATGGGGACTCAGGGAAAAATGTCGAGTGGAGAAGAAAGTGACAGCAGTGAGGGGTGATGTGACCTGGAGGCCTGCTCCTTGCTCATGGCGGGACTGAGGGGAGCCTGTTTGAGGAGCCAAGTCAAACCAGAGGGGGCATTTCCAAGGCCGACAGAGGCCAATTAATGGTGTGACAAACCAGGATTTTTATTAAGAACAGCTGGGACTGGGGGGTGGGCCAACCATGCCAAGTGTCACAGTGAGGCTGGAGCCTGGGACAGTCAGCAGGGTTGGCTCTGAGAGGACCAGAATCAGGTATGAGGAGAGAGTCAGGGAGAATTTCAGAAGGAATGCTGCATGTAGAGTGTCTTGCACTTTTAGGGTGGGGCTCATAGGTAAGCCAAAACCCAAGGTACAGCCTCACTTGCCTTTCTTTGTATTTCTTTCTTTCCTCCCCTCCCTCTCTTCTTTCCTTCCTTTCCTTTCCTCCCTCCCTCCCCCCTCCCCCCCCCCCCCCCCCCCCCCCCCCC
>NC_045441.1:16446921-16449652 GCF_002776525.5 Piliocolobus tephrosceles | reverse complement strand
CCTTCCTTCCTTCCTTCCTTCCTTCCTACCTTCCTTCCTTCCCTCCTCTTTCCTTTCTTCCCTTCAACTTCCAGACCTGTGGTGCACAATCTATCTAGCACAGGTGGGTCTCCTCTCTGCTCCTGTCCTTCCCCTACAAACTTTGGTTCCTTAAGATGTATCCTTTATCACAGTGCTCAGCTACCAAATTGGAACCTTTCTTCAAAGCATGACTAAGGAAGACTTTTCTGACTTTTCCATCCACCTCAATCACTCATCTTCATTCATTTCTTTATTTATATATTTATATACTTATTCATGTATTTATAGAGACAGGGTCTTGCTCTGATGCTCAGGCTGGAGTGCAGCGGTGCTTTGAGAGCTCACTGCAGCCTCCAACTTCCAAGCTCAAGTGATCCTTCTACCTCAACCTCCTGAGTAGCTGGGACTACAAGCATGTGCCACCGTACTCAGCTAAATTTTAACTGTTTTTTTTTTTTTTTTAAAGAAATGGGGTCTTGCTATGTTGTCCAGGCTGGCCTCAAACTCCTGGGCTTAAGCAATCTTCCCACCTTGTCTCCCAAAGCTCTGGGATTACAGGCCTAAGAACCACTGCACCCTGTCCCCATCTCTTTGTTCTATGAAGTCCTTTTGAGAACAGTTCTTGCCTTCACTTTATTACCATGTTTCCTGGAAGTTTGAGTCAACTCTCAAGTGTCCTGGGGGTTGCTTCTGGGGTTTTGGAGCTGTTTGTCTCAGCTCCTTTTTGAGAACCAAGCTCCTGAGACCAGGAACATTCGATCAGTGTAGGTAAACCCTCATCAAACAAGCGTCCAGTTTGTGGAGTACGATGAGGCATGGAGAGAATCACCTATAGAATTTTAGAACCATGAGTTTCAGATTCCATTTGGGGGCAGAGGACAGCAGAGGGAATGCATGAGAATTCAGAGACCCACCGGTTGGCAGTGGATTTTTTTTTTCTTTCTCCACTTGTAGCCTTTGCAAATTCTCTTCCTTCTCCCCACCACCCTTGCTCTGTTGCTGAGTCTCTTGCCTACAGTCGTTCCAAGTCCTGGTGGCTTGCCCAGTCCCTTGAATAAGGGAATAGAGATCCCAGAGGACCTTCCTCTGAGCACCTTCCCTGGGGTGCTGGCACTTAGCAGCACATCTCTGCATCCCCACAAGGGACTGGCCCCAGGAATTTCTTGCTCTTTCGGGAGAGGACTGTCTGAGCTGCCAGGGAAGTAGGTCCGGTTTTTGGTGGTGTTGCAGCCACCTCATGGAAGGCCTGATTTTAGGTTCACACTGGCCCCCTACCCAGGCCTCATGGAGTGGTTGCTGCTGTCTCTGGTCCTGAATTAGCTCTATCAGCACTCACTCCCCCCAGAGATTTGTGATTTAGGAGATGTATTAGGTGGACTCAGCGTTCCTAGGTTTTCTGGTCCACACTGTGAAAAAGCTGCACCTTGATTTCTTGTTTCAAAAAGTTGCAGCTCCAGAAAAGAAACAAAAACTGGTTGGATCCAGAGATGCCTGAGTTGGAGATGAACTTTGGGAAATACGCCTCACGGTCATACTGAAAACCCCGCTGAGGTAGGGGGACTGACTCACCATTTTCTACAGGTACGACATGTGTAGAAGCACGATTGCGACTGTGTCTGCACTGCTCTGACTCCACCTGAATATTCAATGACTCAGCTAACCATTCTAATACAAGCTCTGTGTTCACCTTTGTAAGGGGAGCTTCGGGAACTATCCCCAGTGTTCTCCTTACATGGTGCACGTAATATTACAAAATCCCCTTGTGAAATTCTCCTTGGTTTTGGTCATTGGACAGTTAAACCCATCCATTGTGTGTGTAATGAGGGCTCTCCAGAGAACCAGAACGAATAGGATATCTAGATATCTAAACTATCTATCTATCTATCTATCTATCTATCTATCTATCTATCTATCTACCTATCTATCTATCATCTTCCATCATCTATTATATCTATCTCTCTATCTATCTTCCATCCATCATCTATCTATCTTCTATCTACCTCTAATTCATTTATTCATTTTATGTATGTATGTATCTGTCTATCTATATCTATCTATCATCTATCATCTCTCTCTCTCTACTTGTATATCTACCTACCCATCTCTATCATCTATCTCTAGCCTATCTATCTCTCTCTCTCTCTCTCTCTCTCTCTATCTATCTCTCTTTCTTTTTTTTTCTGAAATGGAGTTTCTTTTTTTCTGAAATGGAGTTTCTCTCTTGTCACCCAGGCTGGAGTGCAATGGCGCAATCTGGGCTCACTGCAACCTCTGCCTTCCAGGTTCAAGCGATTCTCCTGCCTCAGCCTCCCAAGTAGCTGGAATTAAAGGCATGTGCCACCACACTAAGCTAATTTTTGTATTTTTTTTTTTTTGTGTGTGTGTATGGAGACAGGGTTTCACCATGTTGGTCAGGCTGGTCTCGAACTCCTGACCTCAGGTTATCCACCTGCCTTGGCCTCCCAAAGTGCTAGGATTATAGGTGTGAGCCACCGTGCCCAGCCTCTGTGTGTGTGTGTGTGTGTATGTGTGTGTCTATATCTATCATCTATCTATCTCTGTTATCTATCTCTCTGTCATGTGTCTGTATCTCTATCTACCTAGTTATCTCTCCATCTCTCCATCAATCTCTATTACCTCTCTCCCTATCTTCCTAGCTATCTTATCTATCTATCTATCTATCTATCTATCTATCTATCTATCTATCTAT
>NC_045441.1:16420728-16446911 GCF_002776525.5 Piliocolobus tephrosceles | reverse complement strand
TATCTATCTATCTATCTATCTATCTATCTATCTATCTATCATCTATCATCTGTCTCTCCATCCATTCATCCATATGTCATCTATTTTAAGAAATCAGCTATGTGATTGTAGGAATGGCAAGTCCAGAATCTACAGGAGAGGTCAGCAGGCTGAATATCTGGGTGAGTGTTGATGTGGCAGAATTGAGGCTGAATTTCACAGGGCAGCAGGTGGGAAACTCAGGCAGGGCTTCCATGTTGCAGCCTTGGGACAGAATCCCTTCTCCTTCAGGGAACCTTATTCTTTGCCTGTAAGGCCTTCAACTGATTGGATGAGGCCCATCACATTAGAGACAATTATCTGTTTTATTCAGAGTTTACCAAGAGGATGTACTGTAATCTGTATTTACATTTATTGGAGTGCCCCTTCCACAAGTAACCCTTGTGGAAGATAGGGTTAAAATATCCCTCTATTGGATTCTGCTATTTCACTCTTTATTGTGAATAACCACCCATGGGTGGATTGAGGGTTAACCACATAAAAAAAAAAAAAAAAAAACCCTTCACAGCAACATCTAGACTGGTATTCCACCAAACATCTCAGCACCATAAGCTTAATCAAGTTGACACATGAAATTATCCATCACAGAAGGGAAAGCTCATACTGGGTGAAAATTTTAAAAAGTGGCACAAGAGACAGAGTATCTATGCTTTTATGACTCAGATTTGCTCCTCCTCTGAAAGGGCTCCCTGGTCCTTCTGCATCCTATCTTCACAGGGATAGATGAGGTGCCTCTTCTCAGAAACCGGTTGAACCCCTTGTGGGTACTCCCTTTACCACGCTGTGTGACAGCAACCCATTTGCGTGTCTAGCTGCCCTATTAACAGTGGAGCATTTACCATGGATGTTTTTGAAGAGCATCGAAGAAAGAGAACTGCTGCCTGGTTGACCACACATGTTCTCCTTACTACTCAGAAGTGATACACAGGGGGGTCTTTCAATAACGTCATTTTGTTCAATGTTGTTTCATTATAACGGTGATGAGAAAACAAACAAACAAACAGATTCCTGGCTGGGGCCATTGTCTGTGTGGAGTTTGTATGTTTTCCCCTTGCCTGTCAGGGTTTTCTTCAGGTACTTGGATTTTCTCCCACATCCCAAGGAAGTGTGAGTTAGGTGAGCTGGCATGTCTACGTTCTCCAAGTCTGCGTGAAGATGGGTGTGTGTAGGAGTGTACTCTGTGATGGAATATGGTGTCTTGGCCAAGGCTGGTTCTTGCCTTGTACCCCGAGATGCTAGGATAGGCTGTAACCACCTGCAACCCTGAGCTGAAATGAGTGGGTTGGCGAGTGAGGAAATAAATAAATACAAATTCTTGTCAAATAAAATTTTGTGAATTATGTGATAATCACACAAATGCTAGACAATAAATGATGTGATACGCAAGAGTTCAGTGGGGCTGGCACATTTGTGAGTGCTGTTGAACTGCGTGGTGGCAGGAAGCGTATCTTACAATTCTCACTTTGCAAACGTTTATTCCTTAATCTATCACCACTATGAGGACTATGTCACTCACTGATTCACCAAAAATTGGATAAATAATTAATTGTTTCTCTTAATCAATTATTTTACATATTTATCTATTTATTTATTTATTTATTTTGAGACCAGATTATGAGATGGGCCAGTTTTTTGTATTTTTGGTAGAGACAAGGTCTCCCTGTGTTACCCAGGCTGGTCTCGGACTCCTGGACTCAAGTGATCAACCTGCCTCAGTCTTCCAAAGTGCTGTAATTACAGGCATGAGCCACCATGCCAGGCCTAATCTTTCTTGACTATATTTATAACGCACACTTATGTCAATGTTTAATACTAGCAGCATTTTGGGTCTAGAAGTTTGGTGATGTTTTTGTGACCAGAGGCGTGCTGAGGGAACTGAACTCTTGTTTATATCAATTTGCCTGTGGTAAAAGTGGTTTTGTTGTATATTGTTTCACTTGAAGCCGCAGTTTCCAAGAACCTGTGAAGGACATTAATTGAGGATTTACTTCAGTCTACATTTATTTGAGTAGCCCTTGCCCCTAGGAAGATAAGATTAAACTATCCCTCAATTGGGTTTTGGTATATAACTCTTTTTGTAAATAACCGCCCTATCTTTTTTTTTTTACTTTAATTTCTGGGAACGTGCAGGTTTGTTACATAGGTATATATGTGCCATGGTGGTTTGCTGCACCTATCAACCCGTCATCTAGGTTTTAAGCCCCACATGCATTAAGTATTTGTCCTAATACTCTCCCTCCCCTTGCTCCCCATCCCCTGATGGTTTCCGGTGTCACTCTTCAAAAGGCTACATATAACTCATGCTGTACATTACATATCTTAAAATAATTATGTGAAGGATTAACAAAAACACAACAATGCTATTAAAAAAATAATGGATTGTCAAATTATGGCCCATGAGTCAAATCTAGCCCACTGACTGTCTTTGTGAATAAAGTTTGATTGGAGCACAGCCATGCCCATTCAAAGAATACAATAATAATAACCACCCACAGGTGGATTGAATAGGTGAGTTTTAGAAGGTGGTATTTTCTAAATCCCCTCTTAAGTGGGGCTGGGCTTAGCTGCCATGTGAGTTAAGGAAGCCAGGGTGGGGGTCAGGTCCTCTGGGTCTTGTAGATATGACAGACAGAAGAATTCAGCTATTTGGAATTCTAGATATTTGAAGATTTTAGATATTTGGGTGAAAGCTCTCTACAACAACAATTACAAAATGCTGTTGAAAGAAATCAGAGACAACACAAATAGAGGGAAAAACATTCCATGCTCATGATTTGGAAGAATTAAATTTGTAAAAATGGCCATGTTGTCCAAAGGAATTTACAGAATCAATGCTATTCTTATGAAACTACCAATGACATTCTTCTGAGAATTAGAGAAAACTGTTCTAAAATTAATATGGAACCAAAAAAGAGCCTGAATAGACAAAGCAATCCTAAGCAAAAGGAACAAAGCCAGGGACCTCACACAACTTGACTTCAAACTATACTATAAAGCTACAGTAACCAAAACAGCTTGGTACTGGTACAAAAACAGACACTTAGACCAATGGAACAGAATAGAAAACTCAGAAATAAAGCCATACACCTACCATGATGTGATCTGCAACAAGGCTGACAAAAACAAGCAATGGGGAAAAGGCTCCTTATTCAACAAATGGTGCTGGGATAACTGGCTAGCCATGTACAGAAGATTGAAGTTGGACTCATATGTTTTACCATATACAAAAATTAACTCAAAATGGATTAAATATTTAAATATAAGACCTCAAACTCTAAAAATCCTGAAAGACAACTTAGGAAATACCTTTCTTGTCATCAGTCTCAGAAAAGTTTTTGGCTAACTCCCCAAAAGATACTGAAAGTCATGAAAACAGTTTAGGAAAAGTTCTAGGGAGGTGGGTTCAAGACAAAAGTTTGCTGCAATTAAATCTCTTATGAGCAGTCAATAAATGCAAAGTGTGGATTCAAAGCTGAATGTAGAAGATATGGTTCAAGGGGGTAGGAGCTGAGTAAAAACAGACAGGAAGTATGCACAAAGGAAAAGGGATCTAAGACAATTGTTGGGAGGAAAGGGTGTGTCTTGTCAGCTGTAATTCATGGAATATAAACTTGGACTGACTTAAGGTCACCAGATCAAGTGTGCAGGTGTGGGATATTTTCTGTCTTTTGTGCTTTCCCCTAAGGTAAGGTAAGTGATTCATGGAGAAAATCCGCTATGGACTTCAATGCAATATTAGTTTTGAGTCACTGAAATTATTTAGATCTAGGTTTTTGGACCTTCCCATTTGTCAGAGATTTTCTTTATAACTTTGACATAAGTTGGAAACATTCTTGTGTATAAATTTCATATTTAATTAAAAAAATAAGATGAAATAATGAACTTTATGGAAGATGAGGAAATAAAATTGCACTCAGCTTTCCTATCTTTGATTGGCTCATGGCCTTTGGTATACATCAATACCTCAAAAATGGATAACAATCTTTTTATTTTCACCCAAAAAGAGGAAAGCAGGTGGGAGGGGGAGATGGTCATGCCCGTCTAGACAACTATGGAGCTGAACTCAACCTGAATGCCTGAGGGAAGCTATACCTAATAACAGTACCTCAAGTTCCATAGCATTTACATTCTACGCCTTTGAAGCCACAAAGAGACAGGGTCTCGCTCTGTCACTGAGGCTGGAGTGCAGTGGCATGATCATAACTCACTGCAACCTTTTACTCCTGGGTTCAAACAATCTCCTTGCCCCAGCCTCGGAAGTAGCTGGGACTACAGGTACGCACCACGATGCACTGTTAATTTTTTTATTTTTTATAGAGACAGGGTCTTGCTATATTGCCTAGCTTAGTCTCAAACTCCCGGCCTCAAGTGATCTTCCCGCCTCAGTCTCCCAAAGTGCTGGGATTACAGACATAAGACACTGTGCCCGGCCTTCCTTTATTGACTCATCAGAAAGCTATGTGCTTCTTTTCCTCTGACACACCGTGTATATAACCTGAGTCTGTAGTGTAGGAGTTACAGAAGTATGGATTCTTAGTCATTCATCATTGATAGATAATGTCGTGTCTGAAGACGTAGCTGAGCATGGCTTAAGTAAATGCAAATACCTCCACCAGCCTGTGTAGATCAGAATCTAGAATGTACATGCCACCTGCTCAGTGGTGATTAATCAATTAATTCATTCAATGACTCCTTATTGAATGCCAATACTATACTAGCTTGGTGACTTTTATTTATTTATTCATTATTATTATTATCATTATTATTTTGAGATGGAATCTCACTCTGTCTCCCAGGCTGGAGTGCAGTGGCGCGATCTGGGCTCACTGCAACCTCTGCCTGCCGGATTCAAGCAATTCTCCTGCCTCAGTCTCCCAAGTAACTGGGACTACAGTCACCTGCCACTATGCCCAGCTAATTTTTGTATTTTTAGCAGAGACAGGGTTTCAGCATATTGGCCAGGCTGGTTTTGAACTCCTGACCTTGTGATCCACCTGTCTTGGCCTCCCAAAGTGCTGGGATTACAGGCGTGAGCCACTGTGCCAGGCCCAGCTTGCTAACTTTTAAGTGCTAGGAAGATTTCCAGGTCAATAGTCAAAACAAAGTATCCAAAGGGTAAGGTGATAGTGGGTGACAAGCCAGCAAAGCAGTCCTCTTGTCTATCCAGCACCAAATGGCAAGGCTGCACTTGTTCAACAAGACAGACAGAGTGTGTCCAGGAGCTGGGAATGAACGGAAATCGAGGCAGATAGCATCAGAGAAATCTACAAGAAGGTAGTGAGCCCTTGGGCACTGTTCTGAGTTGAATTGTACCCCCTAAAATTCCTGTGTTGAAGTCCTGGCCCCCAGTGTCTCCAAATGTGACCTTATTTAGCAATAGGTTTATTGTAAACGTCCTTAGTTATGATGATCATACTATAATATGATCAGGGTCCTTACTGAAAAAAGGAGCTGGGAGTGGATGTTCACACCTGTAACTTTGGGAGGCCGAAGGGGGAGGATCGTTTGAGGCCAGGAGTTTGGGAGGCCAAAGGGGGAGGATCATTTGAGGCCAGGAGTTCAAGACCAGGCTGGTCAACAAAGCAAAAACTGTCTCTACAAAAAATGATTAAAGAGTTCACTAGGCCTGGTGGCTCATGCCTATAGCCTAGCTACTCAGGAGGCTGACGTGGGAGAATCATTTGAGAACCAGGGGTTGGAGGCTGCAGTGAGCTCTTGTCCTGCCATTGCATTCCAACCTGGGAGACAGAGCTAGACTCTATCTCTAAAAACAAAAGAGAAAATGTGAACATAGACCACACACAGGGAGAAAATGCTGAGGGTAGAGATCTCCAAGCCAAGAGACAGCAAAGATTGCCTGCAAAGCCACCAGCAACTAAGGGACAGGCCTGGAGCAGATCCTCCCTCACAGCCCTCAGAAGGAACTAACCCTGCCAACAACTTGATCTTGGATTTCCAGCCTGCAGAACTGTGAGACAAAAAATGTCTACTGTTAAAGCAGCCTACTTTATGGCACTTTCTTATAACAGTCCTAGAAAACTAATACAGGTAGCAGCCTGACCAGTTCCTGTTCCTGAAACAGGGTCAACTGGAAAGATGGCAAGAACCTAGCCAGGTGCTGGGTCTAGGGAGACAAGTACTATGTCATAAGGCAGGGACCCACATACCTGGAGTAGAAGGTCTTGATGCAGAGGGATACATGCTACTGAGTTCTGGAATCCTGAATTTTCTTTCTTTTTCTTTTTCTTTTTTCTTTCTTTTTTTTGAGACAGAGTATCACTCTTGTCACCCAGGATGGAGTGTAATGGCACAATCTCCACTCACTGCAACCTCTGTCTCCTGGGTTCAAGTGATTCTTCTGCCTCAGCCTCCTGAGTAGCTGGAATTATAGGCACCCACCACCACTCCTAGCTAATTTTTGTATTTTTAGTAGAGATGGGGTTTCACCATGCTGGCCAGGATGGTCTCGAACTCCTGACCTCAGGTGATCCACCCATCGCGGCCTCCCAAAGTGCTGGGATTACAGGCGTGAGCCACCGCACCTGGCTGAGTCCTGAATTTTCTATATTCATAGACTGAGGTAGACCTGGGTCCTGGGTGTGAATCCACTGCACCTGTAGCTGATGTTGTGCGTTCTCTGCCAAGATTCCTTTTTCTGGCTCTGTGGCTTTCTCTAGATTTTGCAAGCCTCCCTCCTAACTGTGCACACCTGCCACCTTCTTCAGTAGATTATCCTGGGGCCACCGTGGCTTTATCCAGAGGCACCAGCCCCAAAAGTACCTGGGGGTTTACATTCTCCCAAGGCTTCCTTTTGTCGATGTCTTGAGGCAGAACAAACCCTGTGGACTAAGTTATGCTCCATGGGTATTAGTTTCAAATTGTTGCTGTAACAAATTGCCATAAATTTGGTAGCTTAAAAACAACACAGTACATGCCGGGCATGGTGGCTTATGTCTGTAATCCCAGTACTTTGAGAGGCCAAGGCAGGTAGATCACCTGAGGTCAGGAGTTTGAGACCAACCTGGACAACATGACAAAACCCCATCTCTACTAAAAATATAAAAATTAGCCGGGTGTGGTGGTGGTGACGGGCACCCGTAATCTCAGCTGCTCAGGAGGCTGAGGCAGGAGAATTGCTTGAACCTGGGAGGCAGAGGTTGCAGTGAACCAAAATTGCGCCATTGTACTCCAGCCTGGGGGACAGAGCGAGACTCCATCTCAAAACGAAAACAAAAGCAAAACAAAAACAAAACCCCAAAAATAAAACAAAACAAAACAATACAGTACAGTACAAATGTATTATCCTCCTTTTCTATAATTTCATCTTAGGTCGGGTTGTCTAAGAATACACTCTGAGAGAAGGAAGCAATTTTCTGAGGATGTACTCCCAGGAGAAACTGATTGGGGGGTGGGGGGTGGGTGGATGCAGGATAGGAAAATGGAAGAGGCCAAGCAAGGAGGGTCTAATTTCTGGTGAAGTTCCATTATCAGCCTCATCTCATGGAGGGAACTCTAGTGAGGTAGATAGAATAATGGCACCCCCACAGACTTCAGGCCTTAATCTCTGGAACCTGCAACAGTTGCCTTCCTTGGAAATAGGGTCTTTGCAGATGTCATTAAAGGGAAGGTCTTGAGAAGGGGACATGATTCTGGATTATCTGGGTGCAGCCTAAATGCAGACACAAGTGTCCTCATAAGAGAGAGGCAGAGTGAGATTCAACATATGGGGGCGGGGCTGTGTGGCGGGCATGGTGGCTCATGCCTGTAATCCCAGCACTGTGGGAGACCGAGGCGGGCAGATCACCTGAGGTCTGGAGTTTGAGACCAGCCTGGCCAACATGGGGAAGCCCCATCTCTACTAAAAATACAAAAATTAGCCGGGTGTGGTGGCACACGCCTGTAATCCCAGCTACTCAGGAGGCTGAGGCAGGAGAATTGCTTGAACCTGGGAAGCAGAGATTGCAGTGAGCTGAGATCTCGCCACTGAGCTCCAGCCTGGGTGACAAAGTGAGACTCTGTCTCAAAAACAAACAAACAAACAAACAACATAGAGGAAGGAAAAGACAGTGTGAAGGTGGAGGTGGAGATCAGAATGATGCAGCCACAAGCCAAGGAATGCCAGTGCCTATCAGAAACTGAAGGAAGCAAGGAATGGGTCTTGCCCAGAGCCTCCAGAGAGGGCAAATAAGGTCCATGCAGTAGTTTTTTCAAGGCTACCAGAGTAATCTGATCTAACACATCATTTCTCTCTGTGCACCAAGCACTGCCTGTAGGACAGACATAGCCTGCATTTGTGATTTCTCAACTGAGTGCCCCACTGAGTCTGGAGGGCTGATTAAAACCCAGATTACTGGGCCCCACTGTCAGACTCTCTAATCCAGTAGGTCTGGAGTGGGACCTGAGAAATTGTCCTTTAAACAAGCTCTCAGGAGATGCAGATGCTGCTGGTTCTAAGAGCACATTTTGAGATGCATTTCTTGCATACACACAACCCAACACAGGATGTGTGTGTGCTGAGGGTATATAAGCCACGTGCTGCCTGTCAGCAGAGGAAGCCATTGGCTGCGTGAGGGTCAGAAGGGGCTCCATTTTTCTGAGCCTTGATGGGTGAGGAGGTTTTCACTGGAGGAGATGGCGATCTACAGGAAGCAGGAGCAAAGGAACCGAGGTTGGTTAATGCACAGAGAGTGTCTACATTTGAGACTCAATGAGAAGTTGATATGGAAGGGGAATGGTCAGAGAGAAGGCAGGAGATTTTGGCTTAGGAACAGGAGAGTTCCTGTTCCTGAAACAGGGCCATTCTCCCAAGGCTTCCCATGGTCGATGTCCAACACCGAATAGGAATTGGTGTCCCTTGGGAGTATTAACTGTCTCTAGAGAAGAATCTGTGCCCACCCTTGGTTCTATTTGCCTTGCTTGGAGGTCAGCCAGGCAAGATTTGCCCAGGGCCACCGCTATTCATATATCATACATTTCTCTCCAGAGTTAGAGGAGAAGCCAAATTGTAATTCTACCTTTGGAAGCACGGAAATACGACCTCAGGGTGTTTGTCATTTGTACGTGGTTTTCAATGTACTTATTTTATTAATAAGTCAAATGACAGCACAAGTTATGGCATCGTTTCCCGCTCAATGGCCTTTTACTCCCAGTGGGCCTGGTTCTTACTATAATTTCCTATCTGCAAGAGACTCAGGCAATGTAAGTGGGAAATACTTCGGTGCCAGTTACCAGGCATACATTTGGCCTGATAAATAGCAAAGCTGTTTAATTTAAGCATGCTTTTAGAGAATTACACCAAAGAGAATGTCGTAGCCAGGCACAGGGGCTCACACCTGCAATTTTGGGAGGCTGAGGTGGAAGGATTGCTTGAGGCCAGGAGTTTGAGACCAGCTTGGGCAATATAGCATGATCTCATATCCATAAAAATAAAAACAATAAAAAAATTAGAGGGGTGTGGTGGCCCATGGTTGTAGTGACAGCTACTTGGAAGGCTGAGGCAGGAAGATTGCTTGAGCTCAGGAGTTCAAGGCTGCAGTGAGCCATGATTGTGCCACTGCACTCCAGCCTGGGCGACAGACTAAGACCCTGTCTCTAACACAAAACAAAACAAAAATGTCGTGAATTGACAGAACTGAATCGATTTTTTTGTTAATTCAAGAACAAAATGTGTTCCCGTTGTTGGATCCACACTGATAATCTGAGTATGATGGAGCAGATTAGAGAAAAATAATATAAAGTAGCCAGTTGAGAGCTCAGGGTAAAATACCATTGTTTAACTGTCCACTTAGTATTTCCTGAGCTAAATGCAGCCCACAGTGGGTCCAACTTAATGATCAGTTTTGTTTTTAAGCAAATAGTATTCTATAAAGCTTCAATGTAGTAATAAATAGTGCTTTTGCAATTGCTCTGATTTCAAATGTCTGTATGACATTTTGGTGAAATCATTCCAGAATCAGAAGCTCCTTTTAAGTGAGGAGTAAGGGAGAGAAAAGACCCCAACCTTGACGTAATTAACCACAGGAGTTTGAATGCAGTTTTCTCTTTCGATGTGGAAGGAACTAGGTCTCACTCAACTGAACCCGTGACCTGGCACTCAGAAAACTCTCCACAAACATTTGGCCGCAACTGTGGGTTCATTTCAGTTCAACAAACACAAAGCAGTCCAAAGATTCTAGCATTGTCGCAGTAAAAAGTGGTTTGGGTTGGGTAAGAAAATCTACTTCTGGCCACTGGTGGTTTTGCATAAATGAGACTTGCAAATAAGCCAGGGCGCCTGCTTTGTGAGTGAAACCTTTGTTTATTTAGGACTCCGTGAAAAGAAGCCCTGGCATTTCGAGCCTTGTCAAACTTCTCAGCAGTATCCAATTTTCTAGGTCCAATATCTGTCTGGGTTACTTGCCTGGAGCCACAGTCTACCCGGAGGGCAGAAGGCTTCTTATAAGGACTCTTGATTCTCTTCGTTTCTCTGAGTCCAGGATTTTTATCAGCAAGCTTATCCCTTCCGTTTTGATGGCATGTGATTTAGGAGGGTGTCGTCCATCCTGTTTGGCTCCATTGAGTGAACTCAGCTTTCACATTATGGGTGCTGGCCCTGCTGTCTGGGGTTTATCCAGAACGTCCTTAGCTTGTCTTTCTGACTTGTTCTTCCTCTTGGCGCTCCAGTATACTTAACCCATTCCCCCTCCCCTCCTCCATCTTTTTTGGCACCATTTTTCTCCCCTAATCACCTTGCTTAATGATTCAGTATGGACCAGGTGCAGGGGCTCATGCCTGTACTCCCAGCTACGTGGGAAGCTGAGGCAGGAGGATGGATCGCTTGAGCCCAGGAGTTTGAGACCCACCTGGGTAACATAGCGAGATTCTGTCTCTACAAAACATTTTTCTGAAATTAGCTGGATGTTCTGTGTGCCTGTAGTACTAGCTGCTCAGGAGGCTGAGGTGGGAGGATCGCTTGAGCCCAGGAGTTGGAGTTGAGTCTTGGAGTCCAGGAGTTAGAGGTTACAGTGGGCTGTGATCACACCACTGTACTCCAGTCTGTTCAACAGAGCAAGACCTTGGGTGGAATTGAAAGCTACAGTGGTTTGGAGGTTACAGTGGGCTATGATCGAACCACTGTACTTCAGTCTATGCAACAGAGTGAGACCTTGTCTCTTAAAAAAAAAAAAAGAAGGGTGCCAGGGGGCCAGGAGGGGTGGCTTGCGCCTGTAATCCTAGTACTTTGGGAGGCTGACGGGGGTGGATCACGAGGTCAGGAGATCGAGACCATCCTGGCCAACATGGTGAAACTCCATCCCTACAAAAAACTAAAAATACAAAACATTGGGGGGCGGGGGTGGGGAGGGCTGTGAGCCGAGATCATGTCACTGCACTCCAGCCTGAGTGACAGAGTAAGACTCCGTCTCAAAACAAAACAAAAAAAGATTTAATGTGAACTAAATGATGCTCCTGGCTCTGACTCTGACATCCCTAGTTTGACGGGAATTGGGATACATGCTCTCTGACTCCAGTCACCCTCTCCACAATGTCCACCTGAGTCCAGGAGGCCAGTTAGCCCACTCCTCCTGCACCTGCCTCATTCCCTCAAGAATGGGGAATTGCACCATTCATTAATAAATCCCTTGGGAAAAGAGAGGCATAGGCAAGCAGATCAAGCACTGGACTTCTTTTCTTTTCTTTTCTTTTTTTGAGATGGAGTCTGGCTCTGTCACACAGGCTGGAGTGCAGTGGTACAATCTCAGCTCGCTGCAAATTCTACCACCCAGGTTCAAGTGATTCTCCTGCCTCAGCCATCTGAGTAGCTGGGACTACAGGCAAGCACCACCACACCCAGCTAATTTTTGTATTTTTAGTAGAGACGGGGTTTCGCCACATTGGCCAGGCTGGTCTTGAACTCCTGGCCTCAAGTGATCTGCCCACCTCAGCCTCCCAAAGTGCTGGGATTACAGGCGTGAGCCATGGAACCCAGCTGGGACTTGTTTCTTCTTCTCCTTTCTTTTATGGACTTTCTGTTCATTTCCCCAGGATCTGTCTTCCCAGCTCAGTACATCTGGCCTTAGCGATGTTCCTCACACATCTTTAGTTCACTTCTCACTTGTACGTATTCCTAGCCTAGCTTGATTGAAACCAAATGTACATCCTTGGCTCAATTCCTCCATCCAAGGACTTGCTTTTGAGTCATTCTTCAGGGAGCTCTGATCCCTAAAAGCCTGCTCCAGGAGGATCCCTAGGTCACAGCTTCCTTTTTTTTTTTTGAAATGAAGTCTTGCTCTTGTTGCCCAGGCCAGAGTGTAGTAGCATGATCTCGGCTCACTGCAACCACCACCTCCCCAGTTCAAGCGATTCTCCTGCCTCAGCCTCCCGAGTAGCTGGAATTACAGGCATACGCCACTGTGGCAGGCTAATATTTGCATTTTTAGTAGAGACGGAGTTTTACCATGTTGGCCAGGCTGGTCTCAAACTCCTGACCTCAATTGATCTGCCTGCTTTGGCCTCTCAAAGTGCTGGGATTACAGGTGTGAGCCACTGCACCCAGCCTGAAGGGCATTATTCTACCACACTCGGCTAATTTTTGTATTTTTAGTAGAAACCAGGTTTCATCATGTTGGCCAGGATGATCTCGAACTCCTGACCTCAGGCGATCTGCCCTCCTCGGCCTCCCAAACTGCTGGGATTACAGGCATGAGCCTGACCACCTTCCCTGTTTTTGCTGACTGAGTTCCTGTGTGTGATTTCCTTTACCCCTTTCCCTGGACTTCAGCTTCCATTGTTTCTCATCCTCGGTCCTTCTAGCAACCCAAGTCCCTCAACAAAAATGGAGACATTTTTTATTCTTGACCATTTCGTCTTCGCTCTTTGACAAGACCCTATCTCAGATGAAAACTCTTGGTGATTCTTGGATTTTTCCAGATACACAGAGTTCTGTGTATCTGACCTAAAGCCATGCTTATTGGCCTCTTGCGGCTCTCCAATGACACAGAAGACCTGTGATAGTGAATGTTTTCTTGCATTGTGATGAGCAATTGCCAAGTTCCTAGGTACTGCCCCATGCCTGGTTTGCTGAACTTCTGCTATTAACCTGGCTGGTACCCTTCCCTCAGTGCCTAGGGTTGGAAAATGCTCACCTTGTTCCCTCATTGCTCCTGTTTTACTCCAGAAGGCTGCCATGCTTGACCAACACATCCTGAGATACAACTTTGTATTTGTTTGCTTGTTCATTTGTTTCAAGAGCCTAGAATTTTAAGTAGTCCAGACAGCAAAAATGCAAGCAAGAACACACATAGAAATACAGAAGAAAACAATTCCATGCCATATGGGAGATGATACTGAAACTCATTCAGAAATATATTTAATGCCTGGGATGTTCTCAAATGTTTTCTTAACACTTACGGTTGACTAAAATGACTTTATGCCCCTGTGTTTTTCTTTTCTCTGGCTATCTTTAGATCCATGAGTCGTGACTTATAATGCAACACAACTATGTTTTAAAATAAATTTACCATGTTGGTTATTATTTGTTCGTATTATGGTTTGTAATTTTCAGAGCTCTTTCTTACAGCTTAGTATATTTCATGAAAATGCGTACTGTGTTTTGAAGCAATCCATGGGAGTTTCTGGATTTTTTCCAATGTTGCAGCCATTGCAAAACATTTTGGAAATATTGATTTGATTTGGGTTAAAAGACATGCAAAATGAAGGGCATTATTCTTTTTTTTTTTTCTTTTTTTTGAGATACAGTCTCACTCTGTTACCCAGGCTGGAGTGCAGTGATGTGATCTCAGCTCACTGCAACCTCCGCTTCTCGAGTTTAAGCCATTGTCCTGTCTCAGCCTCCCAAGTAGCTGGAATTACAGGCATGTGCCACCGTGCCCGGCTAATATTTGCATTTTTAGTAGAGATGGAGTTTCACCATGTTGGCCAGGCTGGTCTCAAACTCCTGACTTCAAATGATTCACCTGCCTCAGCCTCCCAAAGTGCTGGGATTACAAGTGTGAGCCACCATGCCCAGCCTGAAGGGTATTATCCTACTAAACTAGAAGAGTAGTATTTAAATGTTGGTGAGCCTCAGAATCTTGTTAAAAACTGGAAAGCTTGTTACCACACAAATCACTACCCCAGGAACCCACCACCCAGTCCAGTTTCTGATTTAGTCTGGGTAGGGTCTTGTGCTTTGCTTTTCTGGAACGTTCCCAAGAAGATGTCAGTGCTTCTGGTCCAGGGACCACGTTTTGAAAAGCACTGGACTAGAAAACCAGTTCTTGACCCTAGCTGGATAAGCAGAACACGTGCAAAACTCTTCAAAAACGCAAAAGGAAGCAGCTGCAAAAATCGTCACAGTAGACATGTATGTGATTCTGACAAATTAGAAACAAGCTCAATGTCCAATGGCAGGAGAACAGAGAAGTCAATCGTGGTGGATTTGTATAGTGGATCGCCAAAGGAACATGAAAAATGGGTGAACTAGAGTTATATTTATCAATATGGAGAAATCTTACAAATACAAGACAAAGAAAAAAGGAAGTTGTATAGGAATGAATGTAGTATATTATTTGTTTATGATTCAAGAATTTGCACACTAATGTGATGGGTCATTTTGATGCATATGTGATCAACGTATAATGAACCATAAAGACACCTATAAAAAGACATAAATCCAGGGAAAGAACATTGTGACTGGGTGAGGGTAGGTTGTTGGGGAGTCGATAATGCCACTGGTGGTGCGGGGGATGCTTCAAATGTATGTGCAAGACTTCCTTTCTTAAACTGGGTGGTGAGTTCACAAGTATATGTTACAATATTCCTCAAATCGTTTCGCAATATGAAAAGTGATACATGTATATCTCTCCCAATTCCCACCTAGGGGTGCTTCAATTTACAAAACTCCACCTGTGATCCTCATACACAAATTATTGCTGTATTCCTGCTGAAATATACCCCATATATTTGACTCCCCGTGGTAGTACTCGACCATTTATTTCAATAATCAGACTTAATAATAGATACCTTTGAAAATAAATTATATGTTTGGAAATGGCCTACTGACAAAATCTTGTCACAATGGAGAAGGTCAAAAAGAGGGTATTGAAGGCTCTGAAAATGGTTTGTAAGGAGGAATGCAAATATTGACTTTTTTTTTTTTATTTGAGACAGAGTCTCGCTCTGTTGCCCAGGCTGGAGTGCAGTGGTGCGATCTCGGCTCACTGCTACCTCTGCCTCCCAGTTTCAAGCGATTCTCCTGCCTCAGCCTCCCATGTAGCTGGGACTACAGGTGCATGCCACCATGCCTGGATAATTTTTTGTATTTTTAGTAGAGATGGGGTTTCACTGTGTTAGCCAGGATTGTCTCGATCTCCTGACCTCGTGATCTGCCTGCCTTGGCCTCCCAAAGTGCTGGGATTACAGGCGTGAGCCACCGTGCCCAGCCAGTATTGACTCTTTATAAGGCTACTTTGAAGGGATGATATAAACATATATAACCTGAGAGATTTGTTACCCAATTGATCGCATTTATTTATAGAGAGTCCTTGAACACAAGTAAAATTATCAGACCATAGATTGAAGGAAAGAAGGCAATATTTCATAGCTTTGTTTCTAAGAAGTTAATTTAAAAAAAAAAAAAAAACAAAAAACTCTACAAAAATCTTTAAACTTAGCCTGCCAAATACACGTAACATCCCTAGGATGATGTTGTTCTAATGTTGATTTGGGGGCATTTTCTGAATTTCACTGAGAGTAAAAGAATGGAGGGTTTTTTTTCAGTAGGATTCTCACTTTTAGCCCCTTCATGATGAAGGATGCTGCCATTAGAGAAAGCATAAAATATGTGTTATTGGTTTGGTGTTTGGGTGGTGGGCTTTGAGGATACTGGTATCAGAAACCGAGAAGTTACAGGCACATGTTATACAACAGATAAACAAAAAAGTATTGTCTGATGTGGATGAACCTGGAGAACATTATGGTAAGTGAAACAAACCAGACACAGAAAGACAAATAGTGCATGTTCTCATTTATATGTGAAATCTAAAGCAATCAAACTCATTGAAGAAGAGAATACAGTGCTTACTACAGGCTGGGGGTAGGGGCAATGGAGAGGTATTGGTCAAAGGGCATAGAGGTTCCGTTAGACAGGAGGGATCGTATAATAAGTGTTTGAGGTGGTAGATAGGTTAATTAGCTTGATTCAATCATTCTGTGCTGTGCCTATGTATCCGAGCATCAATTTCACCCCATAAATAGATACAATTATAACTTGTCAATTTAAAAAGTACTGTTGGCCGGGCATGGCAGTTCACACTTGTAATCCCAGCACTTTGGGAGGCCGAGCCTGGCGGATCATGAGGTCAAGAGATTAAGACCATCCTGGCTGACATGGTGAAACCCTGTCTCTACCAAAAATACAAAAATTAGCTGGGCATGGTGGTGCATTCCTATATTCCCAGCTACTCGGGAGGCTGAGGCAGGAGAATCGCTTGAACCCAGCAGGCGGAGATTGCAAGGAGCCCAGATCACGCCATTGCACTCCAGCCTGGTGACAGAGTGAGACTTCGTCAAAAAAAAAAAAAGAAGAGGAAGAAAGGAAAATATTGTCTAGCATAACTTGGAAGGCAGACTGAATATATCTAAGGCTGCCGCTCTGGTGGAAGAAGTCAGAAAACAGGATGTCACTGGTGTGTGTGGAATTCTTCCTTAACAGAAATGTATGGAGGGCAGATGATTTCTTGTTTTATGTGTACAACTGATCATATCTTGACGTGCTTCATAAAAACTGGGCAAATGGCTGTTGTCTTTCTGAGCTCCCATGCTTTGCACAGCTGTAGTTTCAGGTGAGACTTTGGGTGGTCTCTCTTAAGGAGGAGATGGATATATTCTAGGTGTAGAAAAAAATAATGCGTATGAACCGGGTGCAGTAGCTCATGCCTGTAATCCCAGCACTTCCGGGGACTTAGTAGGAGGATCCCTCGAGCCCAGGAGATTGAGACCGGCATGGGCAACATAGCGAGAGTCTGTCTCTACAAAAAATTTAAAAATCCAGGTGTGATGGTACGCGCCTGTAGACCCAGCTACTCAGAGGCTGAGGTGGAAGGATCACTTGAGCCTGGGAGGCAGACGCTGCAGTGAGCCATGATAGTACCACTACACCACAGCTGGGGTGACAGAGAGACACCCTGTTTCAAAAGAAAAACAATTAATAAAGGTTAATACGGATGTTGGAGACTGAAAGAAACAACAGTAGCAGGATCACTAACTGCCCACCAAAGTCTATCCTGTCCCAGCGGAGAGAGTTTACTTGGAAATGTTTGTCCAGTCTTTCTGCCATCTAGGTGACTTGTTCTTGTCCATAAAGTAAAAGTTAAGTGCCATTTAAAGACTGAAGAGGTTCAAAAGTGGTTGTGCCTTCTTCTTCCTCTTTTGGCTCATACACTGGCTGGATTGAGAAGGCTCCAAGGCCTGACAGGATGGGGCAACCACGAGACAGAAAGAGCCTGGATCCCTGAATCACCTCGTGGAAGGCTGCTGGCCAATCAGGAATACCTGCCCTGGACTGTTACTTGAACAAGAAATACATTTCTTTTGTGTTAAGCCACTGAAAGTTTAAGGATTTATTTGTTATAGCAGCTAGCATTGCTCTAAATAATCTACTCATATGGAATTTCAATAGGATTGTTTAGTGGCTATCATAGGAAGATATAACCAGTTGCAGATATAACCTGGTTGCATGTGGGACCAAAATTAAAATCAGGAAGAGAATAATCATTCTATAAGATGTCTGCATTGACAACTCGTTCTGGAGTCCTTACTTTCAGCTCTGGCTAATTGTTTCTTTTTTTTTTTTTAGGGAAAATCAGCATTGCTGAGAGGCTATGTGATTTCACCCACTCAACTTATTGCCTTGCTGTGCAGGTTTTTATTGAGTACTGAAGTGAACCAGAAGAGCTTTCTGTCTTGCATTAGTGAACTCTCTATCTTTGCTGGAAGAAACAAGAAAATGCATTTCATTTGCCACTGGTCATGCTGTGATGACAGATAATTAGAAACTTTAATCAATCTTGTTTTGTCAGCATGACTCTCATATCAAAAAGAGACTGTGTTTCAAAAAGAAGCTGCAAGTAAATATAAAATTTAGGACTGTGAAGCATCTGTAATGAACTATAATGACGTTAAGTAATGATATCCCGCAACCCTGTCCCCAATCTCTTGTGTGTATCAAATTCTTTCCCTCCACACTTCTCTGCCTTTCCATTTGCACCTAATTTTCATGTATTTATTTGCCTTCATTTCTTACAAATCACTACTCTAACTTCCATGGACACAGATGGAAGAGGGACAGGGCAATGTGACTTCCACCTTCTCAGGCCACCTAATCCACCTCAGTGTTTAATGCTTTCAGAAGAGGCTTTTGAGTCAAACAAGCCTAACTTCAAATTCCAATTTTACCATTTTCCAGCTTTGTGATCTTCAGCAAGTTACTTCATCTCTGTAAGTGGAATATCTTTCAATACCTGTAAATTAAGGCGACATTTACCAACGTCCTCAAGTCATTGCAATTACCAAGGGAGGTAATACGCAGAGTGTGTAGCGTGCTATCTGGTGCAGAATGTTGAGAATCTGCTCTTGAAAATGTTCAATCTTTTCCGCTCCCCTTTTGAACATAAGACATTTCTTCTAGGCTGAAGGAAATAGATTTTCTAGCTTGATGACTAGAATGTATGAAGATTTTGTCTGACATCCTCCTACCACCCTAAGTAGTGGGGTACTTGCACATGTAAACAAACATTACAACAAATGTGCTAATGGGGGTATTTTCTGGGGTCTACAGAAACCTGAGGGAGTGTCCTTGCATCGCCCTTCATCACCTTACATGGAGTCTTGATCTTATCTATTTCAAAGACGAGAAAAACAATTTTTTTTTTCAGAGAACATAAACGATTGAGATATGAGGAAGCTCATGCTTAAGGAAGACATCCGCGTGTAGACACCTGCTGACTGTATCTTAAGGCTTGTTTCTCTGCCAGAAATCCTGGAGAGGTTTTGGCAGAGACTGAACCTAGAAATCGTGAGTATGTGTCATTTCTGGTGTGATGGGGCATGGAGTTTAGTAGTGAAAGGCATAGCTGGAGGCCAAGTAGTACGTAGCTTTCGCACAATGTTTTCATTTTGTTTGGTTCATGAGGGCATCTGAAGGCTTACATGTGGATGTTGGAAGCTGCACATACCCTTCCTCGTTTGCTCAATTCACAGGGTTTCCACTGCCTGCTGCTGTCCCTCTCTGCTGATCCCAAGCATGCCCATTTTCCAGGGCCGATTGACATCTTCCTTCCTTCCCAAAGTGTTTCTTGGCCAAATTCACTCTACAAGTGATCTTTTTTTTTCTTTCTTCCACTCATAATGTAAGTATGCAGTTTATATTACCACCAGTGCATAACTTATGGTTCTTCTCTCATTATTTTATTTATATTTTTCTTGGTGTTCTAACTAGATAGTGACATCATAGGTGCATCCTTGTAACCATTTGGCCAGCCGATATTGACCAAGTGCCCACCAGTTGTGTTGTTTTGTTTTATTTTATTTTAGATATTGTCTTCACTCTGTTGCCTAGGCTAGAGCACAGTGGTGCAGTCATAGCTCACTGCAGCCTCAAACGCCTGGGCTCAAATGAGATCCTCTCATCTCAGCTCCCAAGTAGCTTGAACAACAGGTGCATGGCACCACAGTGGTTTTTTTGTTTTTGCTTTTTGTTTAATTTTGTAGAGACAGGACCTTGTTAGGTTGCTCAGGCTGGTCTTGAACTCCTGGGCTCAAGCCCTGTTCTCAGCCTCCCACAATGTTGGTGTTTATAGGCATGGGCCACCATGCCCGACCTGGTTATTTAATTTTATTCCTCACAAAACACCACTGGGTGTTATCGCTATAGTTTCATTGGTTCTTCTTTGAGCCCTAGATTTCTTAATAACTTGTCACAAGTCTAGAGTCTGAACCACACAGTAAGTAAGTAAGAGATCTGGATTTTAAGCTCTGGTCTGAAATTTAATTGTCTTTCTACCAGAGCTGATGCTCTCAAGGTTGACCATGCTTAATACTTGCTTTGTATTCATCAGAGTATCTAGTTATGTGCTTTGCATGTAATTAAAACTTAATAAATCTTGATTAAGTCTTTGAAAAAGGGCACTGTGGGGATGCTTTCTAAGAATATTTCTTCACTTTCAACTTAATTTCTCTCCTTCAAAAATACTGAATGGAGTTTATGATGAGAAGTGACTTCAAATGATGCTTTTGGATTCTGTTGATCATTTTATGACAGCTCTTGCAATTAATGTGATTTGGGGGAATCACTGAAGTGTTTGTGGTTGGCTTGTATGAGTGGATTTAAGGTTTGGCACAAGCTAGTGAGATGGAGGAGGATGGGATCTGAGTCAGAGATCCACCAGGGCCTGAAGATTTTGACATTATACAGAAATCGAATAGGCTCAATGAGCAGAAAGTCTATTTAGCGGATGGAATAAACTACTGGAAGCCTCTAAAATATTTTCAACTGATTTGTTCTTTAGCTGAAGAGGCTTGGAGTTTTAATTACACCAAAGGGTCTGTGTATTAGTCCATTCTCATACTGTTATAAAGATACTACCTGAGACTTGATAATTTATAAAGAAAGGATATTTGATTGACTCACAGTTCCACATGGCTGGGAAGGCCTCAGGAAACTTACAATCATGGCAGAAAGCAAAAGGGAAGCAAGATATGTCTTACATGGTGGCAGGGGAGAGAGAGAGAGAGAGAGAGAAAGAGAGAGAGAGAGAGAGAGGAAGTGCCACGCTTATAAACCATCAGATCTCATGAGAACTCACTCACTATCATGAGAACAGCATAGAGGACACTGCCCCCATGATCCAGTCACTTCCTACTAGTCCTTCCCTTGACACATGAGGATTACAATTTGAGATGAGATTTGGGTGAGGACAAAGAACCAAGCCATGGTTTGATGACAAACCAGTCTGTCATCAGGGATGCTTCTCACTGCGGAGTTACCTGGACCATGGTCTTTTTTGAAAGGCTACAGAGTCTGTGTGGGGGTCTTTTTTTTTTCTGAGGCAGAGTCTTGCTCTGTTGCCCAGGCTGGAGTGCAATGGCATGATCATAGCTCACTGCAGCCTTGAGCTCCTGGGCTCAAACAATTCTCCTGCCTCAGCCTCCTGAGTAGCTGGGACTACAGGTGTGCACCAGCATGCCAGGCATCTGGGTAGTTTTTTTTTTTTTTTGTAATTGTTGAGATGGGGGGGGTCTCATTATGCTGCCCAGGCTGGTCTCAAACTTCTGGCCTCAAGGGGTCCTCCTGTCTCAGCTTCCCAAAGTGCTGAGGTTACAGGCATGAGCCACTGTGCCTGGCTGTAGTGGCCTCTTGATTATCAGCTGAACCACAGTCCCATGTAAGTCTAGAATGATGGCTGCGGGCTCAGCAGCTGGATTTCCAATACTTTCCCTGCCGCAGCTTCCCCCAAGTCCCTGTGCAAGGTACCTGAATGAAATCTACACATAGAGCTAAGAGCTGGGCAAAAACACACTCTTTCATACCACGAAGCTTTTGCTCCAAACCACTTTCCATGTCTCCTAAAGAGGTAGACTGGATCACATGGAGTCTTTCTTTCTGACTTTGAGACAAACTCAAGACATAGAGCCATGGCAGACTGGATCGCCTCTTCCACTCCTCTTCTTCTGAGTTTGTACTACTCAAGTTTTGAGCCTCCGTATTCTATCATTGTTACAAGTGAAGATCGGGCAATTTAAGGAAACAGTAGAAAATCATTGAAGAGTATTTGCCCTAATGCTGAGAGCAGAACAGACCTCTCATTCTGCAGAGAGAAAGAGAGAGAGAGTGAGCATGAGAGATGACCCAAAAAAGTCCAGAAAGAGATAGACACACAGAAACCGCAGGACTGTGTGATTCCTAAACAGAAGCTTTCTATAACCCCACTTTCCTCCCCAGACTTAAAGAAGTAAGAGGGGAAAAAAAAAACAAAGCAATACCAAAGGCAAAAGAGAAGGAAAATCTACACCCCTATCCTGATGATGCAGTGAACGTCCTTGCACTTGACCAATGCACTTGAGAACTCCTGCCCAGAGGCGGCGGCCTGTGGTGCTAGAGAGGTGTGATGAGCTCTCCCTAGGAGCCAGTAGTGGGTGCTGCTGCTTCTCACCAGGTAAATGTGGTAGCAGCAGACCAAGGTGTTATCAACAACTAGCTCAGCAACTTGAATGGAGCTGGAGGCTATTTTTCTAAGTGAAGTAACTCAGGAATGGAACACCAAACACTGTATGTTCTCACTTATGAGTGGGAGCTAAGCTATGAGGACACAAAAACATACAGAGTGATATAATGAACTTTGAGGACTTGGAAAGGGGAAGTTGGGAAGAGGGTGAGAGATAAAAGACAACATATTGGTTACGATGTACACTGCTCAGGTGACAGGTGAACAAAAATCTCAGAATTCACTACTAAATAACTCATCCATGTAACCAGAAACTACCTGTATCCCCAAAACTACTGAAAGAAAAAGAAAAAAATCTAGCCCAGGAAGTTGGAACTGCCTTTGGAGAGGAGAGGACCTAAAAACCAGCTTGTGGGTGCTTCTCTTAGTTAAAAGAAAAAAATGCCATCTCTTCAGTGTGTGAATCTCTATTCTAGATCCTGAGAAACTTGGGAAGGGAAAACACATAAAAAGTACTCGGAAACAACACTGTAATAGTGCAAAAATGTGAAGTGGAAACATGAAACTGTGAGAGGAACCATCTGATGCTATGGACCCAGCAGGACTGACAAAGAAGAAAATAGAGAAGACAAATTAATATCAGGAATAAATAAGGGCAGACTCTGGGTAACTATATACCTGTAAACACTACAACTTAGATAAAATGCACCAATTCCTCAAAAAATCACAAACTAGCAACACTCAACCAATATGTAAGAGATAACTAGAACTTTTAATTATTAAAAAGATTGAATTCATGATTAAAAATCTCCTGAAAAAGAAATCTCTGGCATCAGAAGATTTCTTTCACTGGTGAATACTACCAAATATTTAATAAGAAATAACACAAATTTGATACAATCTCTTCCAGAAAAAAGAGAGAAGGGAACACTTGTCAATTTGTTTTATGAGGCCCAAATTACTGGATAAAGACAGTGTAAATCAAGAAAATTCTAAGCCATTATCCTTCATGAGTACAGATGTAAATATCCTTCTAAAATATTAGTGAATCAGTGAATCAGATCTAGTAATATATTAAAAGAGAAGTACATTATGATCAAGTGGAGTTTTTCCTTGGAATGCAAAGCTAGTTCAATACTCAGAATCTATCAAGGTAATCCACCACATTAATAGTGTAAAGAGGAAAAAACCACACGATACCAATTAATACAGAGAAAGATTTTGACAAAATTCAATTTCTATTTATGATAAAAATTGTCAGCAAACTAAAAATAAGAGAGTACTTCCTTAATCTGATAAAGGGTACCTACAGAAATTAGCCTACATCATACTTAATGGTGAAAGACTAAATGTTTTCCCCAAGAATGAAAGCAATTCAAGGTTGTCCACTTTCACCAATCTACTACAATATTACACTAGAAGACCCAGCCAGTTCAATGAGATAGGAGAAAGAAATACAATGAATACAGATGGGAAATAAATACAAAAAACTTTCTCTATTTACAGATGACTTGATTTTGTATATAGAAAATCCCGAGACATCTACAAGAAACATCCTGGAACTAGTAAATGAGGGAACAAGGTCAACATTAAAAAGTAATCTGTCTTGTTCTTTCTTACATAGTAGCAGTGGACAACTGGTAACCAAAAAGTACAATTTGCAATAGCTCCAAATAATGAAAATATTAGATATATGCTTAAAAAACATGTGTAGAATCTGCATGCTGAAAATTGCAAAACAGTGATGAATGATATCAAAATAAATCCAAATAAAAAGAGAATCATACCAGGCACGCTTCTCCCCACATTGATCTATACATTTAATGCAATTACAATAAAAATTGAAGCAAGTTTTTTTTTTTGGCACATATAGACAAACTTATTCTCAAATTTATGTGGAAAGGCAAAAAAAAAAAAAAAAACAAAAAACAAAAAACCAAAAAACACAACGACTGAAACAATGTCAAAAAAGAAGAATGAAATGGAAGAAATCACACTACTCAATTTAAAGACTTGCTACAAAGCTACAATAATCAAGAAAGTGAAGGAATCAATGCATAGGTCAATAGAAAATAATGAAGATTCCAGAAATAAATTCACACAAATCTGGTTAATTGATTTTTGGCATCTGTTCATAGGCAATTCAGTGAAAAAGCATAGGCTTCTCAACAAATAATTTTGGGACAAGTGGACAGCTGTATGGCAAGACATGAATCTCAGTCTAAATTGTACACCTTATATAAAAAAGTAACTCAAAATAGAAGGTCATCAATTTAAAGTAAAAGGTAAAACTATGAATCTTTTAGAAAAAATACGGGAGAAAATCTTTGTAACATGAGATTTGGCAAGAGTTCATTTTTCAATTTTTTTTTTTAATCTATAGGTTTTTGGGAAACATGTGCTTTGGTTACGTGAGTAAGTTCTTTAGTGGTGATTTGTGAGATTGTGGTGCACCCATCACTTGAGTGGCAAGAATTCTTCACATGGAAGCAAAGCATGAGTTCATTAACATTAAAAGTTTTGCTCTATGAAAACACCATTAAGAAAATAAAAAGACAATCTACAAGTTGGGAGGAAATATTTGTAAATCATATAGCTGACAAATGATTTGTCTCGGGAGTGTTAAAAGAGCTCTCAAAACTCAACAGTAAGAAAATAAACAAACCTCATTAGAAAATGGGTAAAAGACTTGAACAGATAAAGACCGAAGACCATGTATGGAAGTCAAATTAGTATAGTGTATGATGTTTAAAATCATTTGCCATTAGGGGAATGCCAATTAAAGCCACAATGAGATATGACTATGCACCTTTAGGATGCCAAAAAAAAAAAAAAAAAGCCCAGAAAAAAACAAAAGAGGGCATTATTAATAATGCCAATGCTTCTGATATGAAACAACTGGAAACACTTGTGCATGGCTGGTAGGAATAAAAAGTAGTCAAGACACTGTGGAAAACATTTTGACAGTTTCTTATAAAATTTACTTGTAAAGTTAAATGATCCCAATAATCCTACTTCTAGGCTATCCTAGAGACATTAAAACTTATGTTCACACAAAAACCTATACACCAATGTTTATAGTAGCTCTATTCATCATTTCAAAGTTGGAAATGATACAAATATTATTCAATGAGTGAATGGATATCAATAAACAAACTATGTGGTGAGTCCCCACAATGAATACTACTCTGCAAAAGAAAGAAAAAAAAACAGAATGAACTATGAGCTCTGTGATTTGCAAATATTTTCTCCCAGTCTGTAGCTTGTCTTTTTATTTTCTTAATGGTGTTTCCATAGAGCAAAACTATTGATACACACGATAACTTGAATGTATCACAAATGCATTTATGAAGTGAAAGGAGTCATTCTTAACAGTTTACATATTCTGTGATCCCGTTTATATGCTTGTGATGGCTAATTTTATGTGTCAACTTGCCTGGGCCACAGGCTGCCCAGATATTTGGTGGAATGTTATTCTGGGTGTTGACATTGATGAAATTAACATTTAAATGGGTAGACTGAGTAAAGCAGATCATCCTCCCTAAGGTGAGTGGGCCTCATCCAATCAGCTGAAGACCTGAATAGAACAAAAGATTGATCCTCCTCTGAGTATGAGAGGCTTCCTCCTTCCTGACTGCTTGACCCGGAGACATCATCTTTTCCTGCCTTTGAACTCAAACTGAAACATAGGCTTTTCCTGAGTCTTGAGCATGTAGGCCTTTGGACAAGAACTTCATGATCAGTTCTGGGTCTCGGGCCTTCAAACTTGAACTGGGCTTTATCTTCCTCTTTCCTGGGTCTCCAGGTCATTGACTCACCCTGAATTTCTTGGGATTGGTTAGCCTCCATAATCATGTGAGCCAATTCCTTGCAATAAATCTATCTATCTATCTATCTATCTATCTATCTATCTATCTATCTATCTATCTATCTATCTATCTATCT